>NC_142779.1:27697108-27834608 GCF_988280905.1 Pimephales promelas
CCTTGGTAATCCTGTGTCAAAGTGGGATCCCTGTAAAAAAAAAAAAAAAAGAAGGTAAGGCTCAGGGGTCCAGACTTGCGCAGGGCACTGGAAGACAGCTTGAAGATGGCGTGATGGCACAGACCCCCAATCTCCGTCACTTCTGACGTAACTCGAAGTGACTACGAAAGGGAACGTCTCGGTTACGGATGTAACCCTCGTTCCCTGAGTAGGGAACGGAGACGTTACGTCTCCCTGCCACTTCTGCTGTACCGCTGGGTAGACGCCGAGTTCAGTCTTGGCTCCTCAGCGAAGACATACTGCGGTTGCGTTCACTTCCTCCTTTTATACTCATGGAGTAGGGCGGAGTACGCTATGCAAATTTCCGCAGCCCCAAGGCATTGCATGCCATTGGCTCGTTTTTAAATACTCGAAGAGGATTGGCTTTCTATGCGAAACCCCCAATCTCCGTCACTTCTGACGTAACGTCTCCGTTCCCTACTCAGGGAACGAGGGTTACATCCGTAACCGAGACGTTTTCCAAGTTTCGGCTAAAAACATATCTCCATCCCCGGATGCACATTGAGAAAGGCACCTTACTAATCAGAAGATATTAGCTTTCGATTCGAATGTGTTCGTTTTAAATTGGACATTTAAAGCTTTTGTCTAAAGGCTATAGGCCTATTTTGTTTCAGTTCTCGCGCTTCAGTGGAGATCATGAAAGCGCACCTTATTGTTTTATTTTATTTTACAAAAGCACAACGTTTTATTGTTATTGTGATATTACGCAAATAAAAGTAGTTGCAAATAATCTATTGGGCCTATTGTATTTGTATTCTATGACCAAAAATTATAGAGTATATTAAGTTGTTTCTACTGTTGATAGGAAAATGCAAGTGTTCGTGCAGGGGCCTCTCTGCCATGCAATGCGCGCTCCACACTGCACACACACTTGCGTCAAAATCTTCTGTTTATTATTTGTGATAATCTTAGCCCTATTATTATTGTCCAACATGTATAATGAATGAAATGTGACGAATTGCTTTGTTCCTTTTTTGGATAAAAGCGTCTTATACATGTAGCCTAATAAATGTTATAATAGCCTAATGATGATAATTATTATTATTTGGACATTGACCCAAAACCCACCACGTCTTCTAAGGCGGGTGACTGTAAATGCGCAAAACCCATTCCATTGCAGTTTTTGCGAAATATCCCTTTTTCATAGGCCTATTGCCTGAAAAACCTCCTCATGCAAGTGTAAAAACCTTTTTTGCATAAATGGGAGTTTTTGCGAAATTGACGTTTTTCCATTGTGCATATTTTCATTTTGCAATTTTAATTTGCGCAATTTGAAGGTTAATGGGAAAGCGCAGACATGAGGAAAATATAGAAAGCTTGAGATGTATTGAAACCTATTGAAAATATTGAAAAGAAATAGGTTACTATCTGATTATGTTGCATGCACACATAGCGCCCTATCTTGCACCCGGCGCAAAACTGCGTGTATAATTTCTATTTTGCACCCGCTCAAAGCGGCCTCAGACGCACGCCGGTAAACTAGGGAATGAACTTGGGCTCCCATTTCCTGGTGCTATTTTGCAGTTCCAGAAAACAATTGTGCCACTGACCAGAAAAAAACCTGGTCTAAAGTCAGTGGCGCGTTGCGTGTTGTTCATAATGCTATTTTAAGCGCGCATGCTTGACCATATAGCGGGTGCACAATACGCATACACTTTGATTCTCTCATCAACACAGATGCAGCCGTTTTTATTTTTGCAAATCATACATTAGGCCTATAACATGGAAAAATATTAACACATGAGGGAAATCATTGTGGTTTACGAAGATGAAAAAACCTAATAAGGCTACCCAATTTTTTAAGACTAATTGTAGTACTAATTGATCAGACATGTTTGCAATAGTGGCAAGAAACATGTATATGATGCTTAACCAACGCTGATTTGGGTGGGTTTCTCCCATCCCCATACAACGTCACTTCTCTATCTTTCACTGCCCTGACAAGAACGTCGGTCTCATCGGCTGTAAACGCTCCTGGCGCGCCTGGAAAACCCACCCTTATAATAACAATCCGTCATGCAACATGCCACCTGCTCTTAAAGGGTATGTTGGATGATGCTCTGTCTGATTGGTTTATTTCATGTTACACCCAAACCACACCTATATGAATAATGAAGCTATTTCAGACCAACCCCTTTTAAACTTGCGTCTGGTGCAAGAGTCAATAATCCCGCCGGTAAAATAGCAACAGCGCCCAAGACCCGCCCACAAAGTTACTTGATACTTGCGTTTCAGATCGTTAAAATAGGGCCCATTGCCTATTATGTCGAAATAACGAGATATTATGTTGAAATAACATTTTTAATAATACATCTTTAAGAATGTTTGATTGAATGCTGAATGTTGTGCTTATTCAATTTAGTAGCCTACAACAATTTAAACCTTTGAAAAAATTAAAATAATTGAATATTAAATATTGAGGGTCTAAATTTTGCTCATTTATTAATAGTATGTATATAGGCTATATAATTGTGCATAATTGTCAATGATCTCAGCCCCTCACCACCTGATAATTCCCAGGCGCCGCCCCTGAGGCTTATCCAAGTATTTGTGCGAAGTGCGGAGCACGATTACTGCTTGACATGGTGGAGGCAAGTGGCATGTTGTTATAGTGTTATTATTTTTAAATTTAATAATTGTTAATTAAGGGGGTTATTATTGAATATTTATATTAGATGTAGCCTACATTTTAGACATCTTGGATTTCATTAAAACCAAAACTGAGAAGCTTAAAACATTTTACACTACATTTTTGATTTTAAGATGCTAAAAATATATTTCCACCACACAAAAAGACACAAGAGGTGTTTAAGGTGACAATCTGTTAGATTGTACTGTATCTTAAAGATTTTATTGTCTTGTCTTCCACCTACTGTCTTATAAAGATTAAGATTTCGTTCATAAAAAATAAACAACGTATGTCCTGTTAGATGTGTTTTGACTACTTTTTAATATTGTTTATCTGTGAGTTAATAATGTTATTTGTTAAGGATTTGTGACACATCAATGTTTTTATTTATTTATGTATTTATTTTTTGTAAAATTTTTAAAAGATAAAATTAGACCCTTCTAGGATTTTTGTTGGATATTGCCTGTAAGAAAAGTCAGAAGAGATAAACATTAAATTTGCAACCCCACTGTAGCAGTATAAGTTTATTTTTTTTATTTATTTTATTTATTTATTTTTCTGTCAGGGAAATACAAGGTGAAATAAGTGTTACAACTAACCCATCTGTCTGTTACAATTAACTCTGCATAACTATGAGGTAAATTGTAACATTTGCACTTCTATCACTCAGTGCAATACGAAAATGGTTGGTCCAAGAAAAAAAACTTTGTGTAAATTTGTAGCAGAAATCAGGGGCAGAGTGGACCAAAAAAAAATCTACCGGGAAATTTCGTAGACCACCGGCCCTCGTCGCCGGCAGGATTTATAGCATTTACAGTTTTACTGATTAAAAAGAAACTTTGTTGTACTATGCTGGAGTAAAGTTCATAAATGGTCGTTCTTTCCCATAGGACTTTGTAAAATGTTGGGTGCACCTCTGTGCCTCTAGGGGGGTTCGGGGCCAAGCTCCCCCGCAAGAAAATTGTGTAGATTTTAAGGTTAAATGCATCAATCTCGTGCTCTCTGAGAGATCAAAATTAGCTTCAACCCATAAACTGCTCGTTGGACAAAGAAAAAGCATTGTACCAATAAAGAGGGCTCAAGCATCTTTATGAGAGTCTCAGTCTACATTACATTATCAATGGTGTTTTAGGATGCCAAACAATTATTATAATGTAATAATGTACATTAAATTTATTATATAACTATTCCTATGGCGTAAAATCCATTTAGCCTATAAATGTAGGCTACTATATAAGTGAAAATTTGTACTTCAAAAGTATATATTTAGCCTACATTACACTATAATATAGGAAAATTAAAATACTTTTGTCCTAATTCCTTCACTTGCAAGAAAAAAACCCTTCAGCTTTTATTTAGGAGAAAACAGATGACCATGATGATCGCGTGAGCAAGTAATCATGCAGCACAAACAGGATGCTATTCTTAAAGTAGTGTGCTGTTTTATTAATTCACAAAGCCATATCATGGTTTCAATTTTAGTTTGTTGGCAAAATATAATGCTAGAGACCTTAATGTTAGGTTACACATTTTACATCTTTACATAGGCCTATGTGTTGGGAAAAGGGAGAAGAGAGAGTTCGGCAAAGGCCGGATTCGAACCCGCGTCGAGCACATCAAAAGCTTATTATGCTATCGTCCTACCACCTACGCCACTGTAGCTATTCCATTTCAAACGTATTTTTGCTTATCTTGAATCTAACTTAATTTTTTTTTTTAAATAATTGAGCCAAAACCAAAATGTGTTAGGTTGTGCCCTGCTCCTCTCCCTACTTAGATTTTTTTTTTAATTATTATTATTATTATTTTTTTTTACAAATAAATTACATACAAATAATACACAAAATTATTTTTTACATAGAATAAATAGAAAAAAACATTTTTTATTTTTATTTATATTTTTAAAATATAATGTATATATATATATATATATATATATATATATATATAAACTTTGCTACTTTTACACTCCCGTGCAAAGCCCGCGAAAGAATCTAGCAGTGGGTATAAGCTGAGGTCTGTGCCCATCGCGCGCACACCCCGCGCGAGTGAGAGGAGTGAGAGGACTACGCCTGACAAAGTTTTATTTGAGGTAAAGTACTTTTTCTTTCAAATTTATTTAAATTACTGTTTGAAATTTAGCATTTACCGTTAATACAAGTATCATTGACCTTTAAAAATGTTAAGAATGTAATTAATAAAACGAATTGAGTTACTAAACAGGACAATCAGACCGGAAACCGTTCGTTTTTCTAAGCTATTTGTATCATGAAATATAGGCAGTTTTCGGATATGAAACCATAATAAATTATCATAAAATTGATGGACTGCCTTTTCCAGCAGGCCTTGGCCTACATCTAAAACATAATTCACACAAACAGTGGCTTTCCGTCTTTTTCTGCTACCATCATTTCAGTCTTCAACACTGTTTATACCGTAATGTCGTTATATTTATGTGACGTCATTCACAGGTTTCGCTGCTAGCGCTGCCTTCTAGTCATCTATCATTTATAATAATAATGAAATGTTTTAAAATGTATAATAATAATAATGTATGAAACATCCTACAATATGGCCAGTGTATAAAAATAAAATAATGTATCTTAACTGTGACTTTTATGATCTATTTTTTGTTGGTGGGTTGGAAAGTCTAATAAAATGCATTGGGCTTTACATTCTTTGATCTCTCTGTGCAGTTTCAAATGTTATTTTATATATTCATGAATCACTTTTTAACTTTGGACCATTAAAATAATTTTCCCTTTCTCTCTTTTTTTAGTGCCGATTGCCATCTGAGCCATCTGATTTTTGTAAGTGCAGTCATCTTCTGAATTGACATGTTCAAACCATATGACCAAATCATTTTATAAAAAAAAAAACATTTTTAATTTGTACAGACATGCAATATCCAAATCATATTCAGTGATATTTCTTCTGTTTCTCCTTTTAGCAGCTGAATAAACCAAAGGCTCTTTTAAGAGCCATCCAAACACATCGTCATTAGCTTTGTAAGTATATTTTTACTGATAAATGCCAAGAGGTCCTCGCTGCTGTAGCACGATGACGTAGCTGGACGGTCCAATACGTGTTGGACCCTGTATGCGCACTAGTCAAGTCAAGTCATCTTGATTTATATATCGCTTTTAACAATTTAGATTGTTTCAAAGCAGCTTTAATTTAATGTAACAGATTGTTTTTGCTTTATAGCGGTTCATGAATAATGTTATTTTACAGCTAGTTAGTTTTGATTCTGTCGAAATGATAATTTGTTATTAAATTAAGGGATGACAGCGTTCTCTCTAAACAGACTTTAAACGCGATCCTGTGATAAACGCTGATGGCACATGCACAATAAGAATTCATAGGCCTAGTTAGAGAGTTGGTGAACAATCGTTGATCTTCCAAGAATACATTTAAATCACGAGCGAAGCTCTTATTTTCAGAGCTTTCAGAATAAAACTTTTTTTTTTAATAATTGCGACTTTTTCCTTCGAATTGCGAGTATACTTTTCGCAGACTTTATTTCTCAGAATTGTGAGATATAAAGTCAGAATTGCGTGAAAAAAAGCCTCAATCACATGTTATAAAGACATAATTGCTTGAAATAAAGCCTCAATCGCATGTCATAAAGACATAATTGCTTGAAATAAAGCCTCAATCGCATGTTATAAAGACAGAATTAGGTGAAATAAAGCCTCAATCGCATCTTATAAAGACAGAATTAGGTGAAATAAAGCCTCAATCGCGTGTTATAAAGACAGAATTAGGTCAAATAAAGCCTTAATTGCATGTTATAGAGAAAGAATTAGGTAAAAGAAAGCCTCAATCGCATGTTATAAGGACAGAATTAGGTGAAATAAAGCCTCAATCGCTTGTTATAAAGACAGAATTGCGTGAAATAAAGTCGCAATTGTGTGCTATAAAGTCAGAATTCTGACCTTTTTTTCGCAATTCTGAATGTATAACATAAATGAGAGTTTATTATTACAAGATTTATTTTCCCCATGCTGTTATTATTTTAGCATTTTCCTTACTTATTCATCAATAATTACTTATAATTATTTAACAGTATTATACTACACAGTTTGAACATCATCTCAGTACAATATTGAGCTTACATATCACTTAAAACCAATGCATTCTAATTATAATCAGAGATCGGCACTGCGCATGCGTAAATGACGTCACCAAAACACACATCCATCCACTACGTATTGGACCATCCAGCTACGTCATCGTGCTACAGGCTGCAGCGAGGGGTGCCTCATAAATGCTGATAAATGAATTAAAGCTACATCATGCAGCAATTAGTCAATAGTGATGTTATGATAAAGACATTAATGCCATATAATTGAAATTATTTATTTATTTATTTTAATACAATTTTTAAAAGATAAAATTAGACCCCCGTGTGGTAAGATTGGCCACCAAGAATTGCCCCCAAGTGGCATGTTGTTATAGAGTGTTACAATTTTTTATTTAATAATTATGGTAATTAAGGGGGTTATAATTTAATATTTCCATGAATTAGATGTAGTCTATATTTCAAGCATTTCATTAAAACCTATAGGTAAAATGAGTAAATCGTTAAAGTTTACATAGCATATTTTGGATTTTGAATTTAGCATATAGCCTGCTATTGACTTAATATTGAGTTTCCAGGATTTTTGTAGGTTATTGCCTGTAAGAAAAGTCAGAAGAGATAAACATTAAATTTGCAACCCCACTGTAGCAGTATAAGTTTATTTAGGGCCCGAGCACTAACAGTGCGAGGACCCTATTGAAACTGTTAGGGTTATTTTTAGGGCCCGAGCACTAACAGTGCGAAGACCCTATTGAAACTGTTAGGATTATTTATTTTTTTTATTTATTAGGGCCCGAGCACTAACAGTGCGAGGACCCTATTGAATCTGTTAGGATTATTTTTAGGGCCCGAGCACTAACAGTGCGAGGACCCTATTGAAACTGTTAGGATTATTAGGGCCCGAGCACTAACAGTGCGAGGACCCTATTGAAACTGTTAGGGTTATTTTTTTTTTTTTCTTTTTTCTGCAAAGTAAGTGCCATTTTCGGGGCCGCAACATGCTCAAAAACTCACCAAATTTGGCACGCATGTCAGGACTGGTGAAAAATTTCGTATTTTGTGGGTTTCGCGGATGGGCGGGGCAAAATGGCTCGCTAGCGCCACCTAGAAAATTGGAAAAAATTAGCCCCTCGTCCACGTTCAACCTACATGCACAAAATTTGGTGGGGACGTGTATCATATCAAGACGCACAAAAAAGCCTCAATAACCCATACCCTAAACTCGACAGGAGGTCTGCCATTTTGAATTTGGCGGCCATTTTTGGACGATTTACAGACTCCGTACTTTAACGAACTCCTCCTAGGGATTTAGTCGGATCGACTTAAAATTTCTGCTGTGCCTTCTAAAGGCATTGACGATGTAAAGTTGTGCTATCTGCGCATTTTCGTCGATGGGCGTGTCCGTGGTGTCGAAGATTCGCCATGAAACAGGAAGTTGTAGTAACTTGGCTGTAAATGCCCAGATCTGCACGAAATTTTACACATTTGACAAGAGTCCCGCCCTGAACAAATCTACATGCCGACATTCACCCACAGTCATAGCGCCACCTGCTGGCAACAGGAAGTGTCCTTTAACGAAGCAGCCCCCGCCGCTTGTTGGACCGACATGTACGAAATTTCTGTGGTACTTCTACCATGACCAGACGCACAAAAAAGCCTCAAGAACCCATACCCTAAACTCGACAGGAAGTCCGCCATTTTGAATTTGGCGACCGATTTGGGACGATTTACACACTCCGTACTTTAACGAACTCCTCCTAGGGATTTAGTCGGATCAACTTAAAATTTCTGCTGTGCCTTCTAAAGGCATTGACGATGTAAAGTTGTGCTATCTGCGCATTTTCGTCGATGGGCGTGGCCCTGGCGTCGATGATTCGCCATGAAAAAGGAAGTTGTAGTAACTTGGCTGTAAATGCCCAGATCTGCACAAAATTTAACACATTTGACAAGAGTCCCGCCCTGAACAAATCTACATGCCGACATTCACCCACAGTCATAGCGCCACCTGCTGGCAATAGGAAGTGACCTTTAATGAAGCAGCGTAGCAAATTCACAGCCGCACCGGCTGAGCTGCAAAATATGCAACGCGGCCGCCTCACTTCCCGACGCGCTACAGGTGCGAGGGCCCGCCCATCGCTGCTTGCAGCTTTAATTTATTTTTTTTTTATTTTTTCTGCAAAGTAAGTGCCATTTTCGGGGCCGCAACATGCTCAAAAACTCACCAAATTTGGCATGCATGTTAGGACTGGTGAAAAATTTCGTATTTTGTGGGTTTCGCGGATGGGCGGGGCAAAATGGCTCGCTAGCGCCACCTAGAAAATTGGAAAAAATTAGCCCCTCGTCCACATTCAACCTACATGCACGAAATTTGGTGGGGACGTGTATCATATCAAGACGCACAAAAAAGCCTCAAGAACCCATACCCTAAACTCGACAGGAGGTCCGCCACTTTGAATTTGGCGGCCATTTTTGGACGATTTACAGACTCCGTACTTTAACGAACTCCTCCTAGGGATTTAGTCGGATCGACTTAAAATTTCTGCTGTGCCTTCTAAAGGCATTGACGATGTAAAGTTGTGCTATCTGCGCGTTTTCGTCGATGGGCGTGTCCGTGGCGTCGAAGATTCGCCATGAAACAGGAAGTTGTAGTAACTTGGCTGTAAATGCCCAGATCTGCACGAAATTTTACACATTTGACAAGAGTCCCGCCCTGAACAAATCTACATGCCAACATTCACCCACAGTCATAGCGCCACCTGCTGGCAACAGGAAGTGTCCTTTAACGAAGCAGCCCCCGCCGCTTGTTTGACCGACATGTACGAAATTTCTGTGGTACTTCTACCATGACCAGACGCACAAAAAAGCCTCAAGAACCCATACCCTAAACTCGACAGGAAGTCCGCCATTTTGAATTTGGCGACCGATTTGGGACGATTTACACACTCTGTACTTTAACGAACTCCTCCTAGGGATTTAGTCGGATCAACTTAAAATTTCTGCTGTACCTTCTAAAGGCATTGACGATGTAAAGTTGTGCTATCTGCGCGTTTTCGTCGATGGGCGTGTCCGTGGCGTCGATGATTCGCAATGAAACAGGAAGTTGTAGTAACTTGGCTGTAAATGCCCAGATCTACACGAAATTTTACACATTTGACAAGAGTCCCGCCCTGAACAAATCTACATGCCGACATTCACCCACAGTCATAGCGCAACCTAGTGACAGCAGGAAGTGACCTTTAACGAAGCAGTACCCGTCGCATGTTTGACCGACATGTACGAAATTTCTGTGGTACATCTACCATGTCCAGACACACAGAAAAGTCTCTTGGAGCGTTGCCCTAAACTCAACAGGAAGTCAGACATTTCTAATTTTACCGCCATTTTGGGATGATTTACTCATTACGTACTTTAACAAACTCCACCTAGGGATTTAGTTGGATCGACTTCAAATTTCTGCTGTGCGTTCTAAAGGCATTGACGATGTAAAATTGTGCTATCTGCGCGTTTTCGTCGATGGGCGTGTCTGTGGCGTCGAAGATTCGCCATGAAACAGGAAGTTGTAGTAACTCGGCTGTAAATGCCCAGATCTGCACAAAATTTTACACATTTGACAAGAGTCCCTCCCTGAACAAATCTACATGCCGACATTCACCCACAGTCATAGCGCCACCTGCTGCCAATAGGAAGTGACCTTTAATGAAGCAGCGTAGCAAATTCACAGCCGCACCGCCTGAGCTGCAAAATATGCAACGCGGCCGCCTCACACCCCGACGCGGTACAGGTGCGAGGGCCCGCCCATCGCTGCTTGCAGCTTTAATTTATTTTTTTTTTTTACTGCAAAGTAAGTGCCATTTTCGTGGGCCGCAACATGCTCAAAAACTCACCAAATTTGGCATGCATGTCAGGACTGGTGAAAAATTTCGTATTTTGTGGGTTTCGCGGATGGGCGGGGCAAAATGGCACGCTAGCGCCACCTAGAAAATTTGAAAAAATTAGCCCCTCGGTCCACGTTCAACCTACAAGCACGAAATTTGGTGGGGACGTGTATCATATCAAGACGCACAAAAAAGCCTCAAGAACCCATACCCTAAACTCGACAGGAGGTCCGCCATTTTGAATTTGGCGGCCATTTTTGGACGATTTACAGACTCCGTACTTTAACGAACTCCTCCTAGGGATTTAGTCGGATCGACTTAAAATTTCTGCTGTGCCTTCTAAAGGCATTGACGATGTAAAGTTGTGCTATCTGCGCGTTTTCGTCGATGGGCGTGTCCGTGGCGTCGATGATTCGCCATGAAACAGGAAGTTGTAGTAACTTGGCTGTAAATGCCCAGATCTGCACGAAATTTTACACATTTGACAAGAGTCCCGCCCTGAACAAATCTACATGCCGACATTCACCCACAGTCATAGCGCCACCTGCTGGCAACAGGAAGTGACCTTTAACGAAGTAGCCCCCGCCGCTTGTTTGACCGACATGTACGAAATTTCTGTGGTACATCTACCATGACCAGACGCACAAAAAAGTCTCTTGGAGCAATGCCCTAAACTCGACAGGAGGTCCGCCATTTTGAATTTGGCGGCCATTTTTGGACGATTTACAGACTCCGTACTTTAACGAACTCCTCCTAGGGATTTAGTCGGATCGACTTAAAATTTCTGCTGTGCCTTCTAAAGGCATTGATGATGTAAAGTTGTGCTATCTGCGCGTTTTCGTCGATGGGCGTGTCCGTGGCGTCGATGATTCGCCATGAAACAGGAAGTTGTAGTAACTTGGCTGTAAATGCCCAGATCTGCACGAAATTTTACACATTTGACAAGAGTCCCGCCCTGAACAAATCTACATGCCGACATTCACCCACAGTCATAGCGCCACCTGCTGGCAACAGGAAGTGACCTTTAACGAAGTAGCCCCCGCCGCTTGTTTGACCGACATGTACGAAATTTCTGTGGTACATCTACCATGACCAGATGCACAAAAAAGTCTCTTGGAGCAATGCCCTAAACTCAACAGGAAGTGGGCCATTTCTAATTTTACCGCCATTTTTGGATGATTTACTCATTACGTACTTTAACTAACTCCTCCTAGGGATTTAGTTGGATCGACTTAAAATTTCTGCTGTGCCTTCTAAAGGCATTGACGATGTAAAGTTGTGCTATCTGTGCGTTTTCGTCGATGGGCGTGTCCGTCGCGTCGATGATTCGCCATGAAACAGGAAGTTGTAGTAACTTGGCTGTAAATGCCCAGATCTGCTTGAAATTTTACACATTTCACAAGAGTCCAGCCCTGAACAAATCTACATGCCGACATTCACCCACAGTCATAGCGCCACCTAGTGGAAACAGCAAGTGACATTTAACGAAGCAGCCCCCGTCGCATGTTTGACCGACATGTACGAAATTTCTCTGGTACATCTACCATGTCCAGACGCACAGAAAAGTCTCTTGGAGTGATATCCTAAACTCAACAGGAAGTGGGCCATTTCTAATTTTACCGCCATTTTTGGATGATTTACTCATTACGTACTTTAACGAACTCCTCCTAGGGCTTTAGTCAGATCGACTTCACATTTCTGCTGTGCCTTCTAAAGGCATTGACGATGTAAAGTTGTGCTATCTGCGCATTTTCGTCGATGGGCGTATCCGTGATTCGCCATGAAACAGGAAGTTGTATTAACTTGGCTGTAAATGCCCAGATCTGCAAGACATTTTACACATTTGACAAGAGTCCCGTCCTGAACAAATCTACATGCCGACATTCACCAACAGTCATAGCGCCACCTGCTGGCAACAGGAAGTGACCTTTAATGAAGCGTAGCAAATTCACAGCCGCACCAGCTGAGCTCCAGAATATGCAACTCGGCCGCCTCACAACCCGACGCGCTACAGGTGCGAGGGCCCGCCCATCGCTGCTTGCAGCTTTAATTTTTTATTTTTTTTTATTTTTTCTGCAAAGTAAGCGCCATTTTCGGGGCCGCAACATGCTCAAAAACTCACCAAATTTGGCACGCATGTCAGGACTGGTGAAAAATTTCGTATTTTGTGGGTTTCACGGATGGGCGTGGCAAAACGGCACGCTAGCGCCACCTAGAAAATTGGAAAAAATTAGCCCCTCGTCCATGTTCAACCTACATGCACGAAATTTGGTGGGGACGTGTATCATATCAAGATGCACAAATAAGCCTCAAGAACCCATACCCTAAACTCGACAGGAAGTCCGCCATTTTGAATTTGGCGGCCATTTTTGGACGATTTACACACTCCGTACTTTAACGAACTCCTCCTAGGGATTTAGTTGGATCGACTTAAAATTTCTGCTGTGCCTTCTAAAGGCATTGACGATGTAAAGTTGTGCTATCTGTGCGTTTTCGTCGATGGGCGTGTCCGTCGCGTCGATGATTCGCCATGAAACAGGAAGTTGTAGTAACTTGGCTGTAAATGCCCAGATCTGCATGAAATTTTACACATTTCACAAGAGTCCAGCCCTGAACAAATCTACATGCCGACATTCACCCACAGTCATAGCGCCACCTAGTGGAAACAGCAAGTGACATTTAACGAAGCAGCCCCCGTCGCATGTTTGACCGACATGTACGAAATTTCTCTGGTACATCTACCATGTCCAGACGCACAGAAAAGTCTCTTGGAGTGATATCCTAAACTCAACAGGAAGTGGGCCATTTCTAATTTTACCGCCATTTTTGGATGATTTACTCATTACGTACTTTAACGAACTCCTCCTAGGGCTTTAGTCAGATCGACTTCACATTTCTGCTGTGCCTTCTAAAGGCATTGACGATGTAAAGTTGTGCTATCTGCGCATTTTCGTCGATGGGCGTATCCGTGATTCGCCATGAAACAGGAAGTTGTATTAACTTGGCTGTAAATGCCCAGATCCGCAAGACATTTTACACATTTGACAAGAGTCCCGTCCTGAACAAATCTACATGCCGACATTCACCAACAGTCATAGCGCCACCTGCTGGCAACAGGAAGTGACCTTTAATGAAGCGTAGCAAATTCACAGCCGCACCAGCTGAGCTCCAGAATATGCAACTCGGCCGCCTCACAACCCGACGCGCTACAGGTGCGAGGGCCCGCCCATCGCTGCTTGCAGCTTTAATTAGGGCCCGAGCACTAACAGTGCGAGGACCCTATTGAAACTGTTAGGGTTATTTTTTTTTTTTTCTTTTTTCTGCAAAGTAAGTGCCATTTTCGGGGCCGCAACATGCTCAAAAACTCACCAAATTTGGCACGCATGTCAGGACTGGTGAAAAATTTCGTATTTTGTGGGTTTCGCGGATGGGCGGGGCAAAATGGCTCGCTAGCGCCACCTAGAAAATTGGAAAAAATTAGCCCCTCGTCCACGTTCAACCTACATGCACAAAATTTGGTGGGGACGTGTATCATATCAAGACGCACAAAAAAGCCTCAATAACCCATACCCTAAACTCGACAGGAGGTCTGCCATTTTGAATTTGGCGGCCATTTTTGGACGATTTACAGACTCCGTACTTTAACGAACTCCTCCTAGGGATTTAGTCGGATCGACTTAAAATTTCTGCTGTGCCTTCTAAAGGCATTGACGATGTAAAGTTGTGCTATCTGCGCATTTTCGTCGATGGGCGTGTCCGTGGTGTCGAAGATTCGCCATGAAACAGGAAGTTGTAGTAACTTGGCTGTAAATGCCCAGATCTGCACGAAATTTTACACATTTGACAAGAGTCCCGCCCTGAACAAATCTACATGCCGACATTCACCCACAGTCATAGCGCCACCTGCTGGCAACAGGAAGTGTCCTTTAACGAAGCAGCCCCCGCCGCTTGTTGGACCGACATGTACGAAATTTCTGTGGTACTTCTACCATGACCAGACGCACAAAAAAGCCTCAAGAACCCATACCCTAAACTCGACAGGAAGTCCGCCATTTTGAATTTGGCGACCGATTTGGGACGATTTACACACTCCGTACTTTAACGAACTCCTCCTAGGGATTTAGTCGGATCAACTTAAAATTTCTGCTGTGCCTTCTAAAGGCATTGACGATGTAAAGTTGTGCTATCTGCGCATTTTCGTCGATGGGCGTGGCCCTGGCGTCGATGATTCGCCATGAAAAAGGAAGTTGTAGTAACTTGGCTGTAAATGCCCAGATCTGCACAAAATTTAACACATTTGACAAGAGTCCCGCCCTGAACAAATCTACATGCCGACATTCACCCACAGTCATAGCGCCACCTGCTGGCAATAGGAAGTGACCTTTAATGAAGCAGCGTAGCAAATTCACAGCCGCACCGGCTGAGCTGCAAAATATGCAACGCGGCCGCCTCACTTCCCGACGCGCTACAGGTGCGAGGGCCCGCCCATCGCTGCTTGCAGCTTTAATTTTTTATTTTTTTTTATTTTTTCTGCAAAGTAAGCGCCATTTTCGGGGCCGCAACATGCTCAAAAACTCACCAAATTTGGCACGCATGTCAGGACTGGTGAAAAATTTCGTATTTTGTGGGTTTCACGGATGGGCGTGGCAAAACGGCACGCTAGCGCCACCTAGAAAATTGGAAAAAATTAGCCCCTCGTCCATGTTCAACCTACATGCACGAAATTTGGTGGGGACGTGTATCATATCAAGATGCACAAATAAGCCTCAAGAACCCATACCCTAAACTCGACAGGAAGTCCGCCATTTTGAATTTGGCGGCCATTTTTGGACGATTTACACACTCCGTACTTTAACGAACTCCTCCTGGGGATTTAGTCGGATCGACTTCAAATTACTGCTGTGCCTTCTAAAGGCATTGACGATGTAAAGTTGTGCTATCTGCGCGTTTTCGTCGATGGGCGTGTCCGTGGCGTCAAAGATTCGCCATGAAACAGGAAGTTGTAGTAACTTGGCTGTAAATGCCCAGATCTGCACAAAATTTTACACATTTGACAAGAATCCCGTCCTGAACAAATCTACATGCCGACATTCACCCACAGTCATAGCGCCACCTGCTGGCAACAGGAAGTAAACTTTAACGAAGCAGCCCCCGCCGCTTAATTGTTTGACCGATATGTACGAAATTTCTGTGGTACATCTACCATGACCAGACGCACAAAAAAGCCTCAAGAACCCATACCCTAAACTCGACAGGAAGTCCGCCATTTTGAATTTGGCGACCGATTTGGGACGATTTACACACTCCGTACTTTAACGAACTCCTCCTAGGGATTTAGTCAGATCGACTTCACATTTCTGCTGTGCCTTCTAAAGGCATTGACGATGTAAATTTGTGCTATCTGCGCGTTTTCGTCAATGGGCGTGTCCGTGGCGTTGATGATTCGCCATGAAAAAGGAAGTTGTAGTAACTTGGCTGTAAATGCCCAGATCTGCACAAAATTTTACACATTTGACAAGAGTCCCACCCTGAACAAATCTACATGCCGACATTCACCCACAGTCATAGCGCCACCTAGTGACAGCAGGAAGTGACCTTTAACGAAGCAGTACCCATCGCATGTTTGACCGACATGTACGAAATTTCTGTGGTACATCTACCATGTCAGAACACAAAGAAAAGTCTCTTGGAGCGTTGCCCTAAACTCAACAGGAAGTCAGCCATTTCTAATTTTACCGCCATTTTGGGATGATTTACTCATTACGTACTTTAACAAACTCCACCTAGGGATTTAGTTGGATCGACTTCAAATTTCTGCTGTGCCTTCTAATGGCATTGACGATGTAAAGTTGTGCTATCTGCGCATTTTCGTCGTTGGGCGTGTCCGTGGCGTCGAAGATTCGCCTTGAAACAGGAAGTTGTAGTAACTTGGCTGTAAATGCCCAGATCTGCACAAAATTTTACACATTTGACAAGAGTCCCGCCCTGAACAAATCTACATGCCGACATTCATCCACAGTCATAGTGCCACCTGCTGGCAATAGGAAGTGACCTTTAATGAAGCAGCGTAGCAAATTCACAGCCGCACCGGCTGAGCTGCAAAATATGCAACGCGGCCGCCTCACACCCCGACGCGCTACAGGTGCGAGGGCCCGCCCATCGCTGCTTGCAGCTTTTATTTTAAGTTAAGTTTTTTATTTTTTATTTATTTTTTTCTGTCAGGGAAATACACAACCCGGTATCACGCTAAAGCGTGTAATACACACGCTGGTCCACTAGCGGATGCGTGTTATGTTCACGCTTTGCCTCCTCAAGGCGTGAACATGACACGCAGGAATGAAGGTTGAACACCAGCAGGGGGCAATCATTTCCTCAATGCCGACTACTCTCCACGGACCAAAATAGAAGCGATTAAGTGCATTCTCCAAAATTCCCGCGATCTGGTAGGTCAAAGCCATATTTTTATTACGGTGCTGTCATTTAAGAAATCTACTTTGCTGTAGCCTAACGTTATATTTGTGTGTATGAAGACTGTGGAGCTTTTTAATCGATGGTGCTGATAACGTTAGTGGTCAATAACGTCAATGGAAAGTGATATTAATTGGCTAATTAATTAATAAGAGAAAACTGCTGTCGATCCTGAAATATCGATACTGATGTTGTAGCCTATCTATTCTAAAGGATAGATCCTCACATAAACCAGTAATTTTTTCGATTTTGAACGAATTTATTTTATTCAGAAATGGGTAACACTTTAGAATACGGTTCCTTCGTTAATGAATAACTACACAAGAACTAATGAGTAACACAATATTAACAATCTAGTAACTATTATTAACTAACAAGAAACTCTGATTAACGAACTAGTAAGTAATAGCGCACAGACGAAAGTGGTAGTTCACTATTAAGTAATCAATAACTACTATTTTTTTAATACTTCCCAGAGAACTACTGAAAAAGTTTATTAACAATCTAGTAACTACTATTAACTAAAATAAATTCTTATTAACGAATTAGTAAGTAATAGCGCACAGATGAAAGTGTTACTAGATACTTCTGTGGGAGTTACTAATTATTTGGATTCGTATTATAAAGTGAAGATCATTGGAACTAACTAGTAATTACTCAAGTGTTACTAAAGACATTTTCTAAAAGTATACTAAAGTTCACCAAAAATCTCAAACGTTTGCACAAATCATGACTAGATCATGTAGTAACACTTGAGTAATTACTAGTTAGTTCCAATGATCTTCACTTTATAATACGGATCCAAATAATTTGTAAGTAATAGCTCACAGATGAAAGTGTTACTAGATACTTCTGTGGGAATTACTAATTATTTGGATCCGTATTATAAAGTGAAGATTATTGGAACTAACTAGTAATTACTCAAGTGTTACTACATGATCTAGTCATGATTTGTGCAACCGTTTGAGATTTTTGGTGAACTTCAGTATACTTTTAGAAAATGTCTTTAGTAACACTTGAGTAATTACTAGTTAGTTCCAATGATCTTCACTTTATAATACGAATCCAAATAATTAGTAACTCCCACAGAAGTATCTAGTAACACTTTCATCTGTGAGCTATTACTTACTAATTCGTTAATAAGAATTTATTTTAGTTAATAGTAGTTACTAGATTGTTAATAAACTTTTTCAGTAGTTCTCTGGGAAGTATTAAAAAAATAGTAGTTATTGATTACTTAATAGTGTACTACCACTTTCGTCTGTGCGCTATTACTTACTAGTTCATTAATCAGAGTTTCTTGTTAGTTAATAATAGTTACTCGATTGTTAATATTGTGTTACTCATTAGTTCTTGTGTAGTTATTCATTAACGAAGGAACCGTATTCTAAAGTGTTACCCAGAAATTATGCAATAAATCGATTATACGTGATCGTAAAGGCTTTTACATTGTTACACACACACACACACACACGTGTGTGTGTGTGTGTGTGTGTGTGTGTGTGTGTGTGTGTGTGTGTGTGTTTTAGCTAATAATGCTAAGCATAATACGATGTTTTGGTCTGAATTCATACAACACGTATTATGCTTTTGCAGTAGCATGTCTGTTAGGAAGCTACTTTATACGATAGTTCTTTTTGAAACCCTAATTACTTGCAACCCTATTTTGCCAACCGGAAGAACTACATATTTAACGGGCTGTCTATCACGTTGCAATCTGCTGCAAGAGGGAATTGTAGTTTTGATTTTGTAAATTGCTAAAACATGTAAATGGATGTCTAGAGTAAAAAACTAAGAGTGTACTCATGGGTATGGGCATATGTGAAACACAAAAGTTTGGTCAGAATTTGAAATTATAAATGATAACTTGGTGAGATTTCATTTTTACCACTTTTGGTGATGCCCCCTATTGGTGATCGCACCAACCGGTGTCCCTTGTGATGGAAGAGTCCAAGAGCTTTATATAACAGTTGGTTTTATTATTTTAGCCCATTCAGTTGCTGAATTATAAGACTCACAACATGCATCAATAGCAAAGTTCAGAGGTCAATATTTCAAAGCAGGAGCCAGGTACAGCCTTCAGGTTGCAAAGCTCTTACTCGGCTGATCAAGACCTTTCCAGTGATGTGTTTGGTTTAACCATATGACAAAATTTAAATTTTCAGTCTGCCCACTCAGCCCTTGTGTCATGCATGCATTTCAAAGAGACATGAAGTGGTCTAATGTATAAATGTTAATTAAAATATATTTGTTGGTCACAGTGGCCAAATTCATGAATGAAATGTTTATTTTGACTTATTTGAATCACATATTTCACTGTGGGCCTCTCGGAACGTTTCTTTTTCACAAACCTTAACCTAATAAAAGAGCTTTCAGAGTGATCTCAAATTAATGGTGTTCATTAATGAATTAAAATGCAGAGGTGAGTTGCATTAAAAAATAAATAACAGTATCATTATAGACATTTAGTGCCCATCCTCCCATACCATACTTTTATAGGTCATAATTGAGTGTTTCTATGCTGTGATCAAATGGCTAAGTGGCTATTTAGACAATCGTCACCTAATTTACCTTACATCACTCCCATCATAGAGAAGCTTCATTGGCTGCCAGTTAAATCTCGGATCAAATATAAAATCCTCCTCCTGACATACAAATCTCTCCATGTACTTGCACCTCAGTGTCCCTAAGTCCAGGCTCCGGACATTTGGTGATAGAGCTTTCTGTGTTGGTGCTCCATCACTCTGGAACAAGCTTCCTCATGCCATCCGCTCTGCTCCATCTCTAACGACTTTTAAAAACACGCTTAAAACACACCTATTCACTGAGGCTTATGGGCTTTTAGCTCCCCTGGCCTCTCACCTCTCTCCTCCTATCCCCTCCCTTCTTCCCCCTCTTGCTGTTAAAGCATCCTTGGGTTTTATGAAAGGCTCTATATAAATTAAAGTTATTATTAGTGGTGCTTGCTGAAAGCAAGGCAACACTATTACTATTGTGTTTTTTGAGTCGGCCCAAAAGTTTGGCACGCTACTCCTCCCGCAGTTTTTGTCACACACCCATGAATGAGGTCTCAAAACGTGCGGAATATTCGGGAATGGTGTGCTATGACTTTTCTAAGCGATCGGGGGTACGATGTTCGCCCGAAGGGCGAACAAATTTCCCAAAAATCCCATAGACTTAACATTGCGACAAACTTTGACGACTCATAGCTCCGAGCGAGGATTTCACAGAAGCCTGCGATTTACCACATTTGAAGAGGCTGACAGGCTCTGTAAGAACATACCTCACAATGGGGTAAAAGTTGCACCCCTGGGGGGCAGGAGCTGCCCAAATTTTCCCCCATTGACCCCAATGTTATTTAAAATTTCTAGTATAGCATTATACTTTTCCAGGAAAAAGTTTGGCGCACTCCTACGTCCACAGTTTTTGTCACAGACCCATGAATGAGGCATCAAATCGTGCGGCCTATTGAAGAGAAGTGTCCTATCACTTTTATCAGAGATCGGGGGTACGGTGTTCGACCCAGGGGCGAACAAATTTCCAAAAAATCCCATAGACTTAACATTGAGACAAACTTTGACGACTCATAGCTCCGAACAACGATTTCGGAAAAACGTGTGATTTTCCACATTTGAAGAGGCTTGCAGGCTCTGTAAGAATATACCTCACAATGGGGTAAAAGTTGCACCCCTGGGGGGCAGGAGCTGCCCAAAGTTTTCCCCATTGACTTACTATGGTGAAGGACGTCCCATCAAATGCATGTGTTTTTCCTACTATGGTAAATTGCATAGGGATTTTGTATTGAACATAGCTCTGGATCACAGTGTCATAGAGACAAGGGGGCGGGCTCATTTTACTCAGACGACCAATCAGTCTCTCAGGATCATTGTGATGCTATCAAGCCACGCCCTAGCAACCATATAGAGCACCTTAGCAACAACTCCCATAGACTTCCATTGAAAGAGATCAAAGGGATATCTCCGGATAGAAGTGTCATACAAACACAAGGGTGGTCTCGTTTGACTCGGGGTAGCAAACAGCCAATCATGAATCACCTCAACAATTTCTGGCCACACCCTAGCAACCATTATCGAGCACCTTAGCAACCAAATTTTAAAGAGGGATATCTTCCATTCTGAATGTCATACAGGCTTGGGAGTTGTATTATATCAATTACACTGACAAGCAGCCTTTGGAGATTCATGATTGGCAGCTGCCAAGCCACTCCCTAGCAACCAAAAAGAGTACCCTAGCAACCATTTTGCAAGGCCTACATCTCTGCATCAGAACATCGTATAGAGATGGGGGTTGGTTTATACATTCACATTGACTTTGGAGCTTCATGATTGGAAGCTGCCAAGCCACTCCCTAGCAACCAAACAGAGTACCCTAGCAACCATTTTGTAACAGCTATATCTCAGCATCAGAACATTGTATCACGATGGGGGTTGGGTCTTTTGACTCATGCTAGCACATAGAACTTTCAAAATGCTAAACATGCTAGCTGTGAATAGCTACATGCTAATATTGATTAGCTAAGTGCTAAATCATGCCATGAACAATATAAAAACTCTATAATAACCATATGTGAACACTACCAACCACCTAGTAATACCATAGCAACTACCCAGAATACCCTAGCAACAACCTAACAACACCATAGCAACCACCCAGAACACCCTAGCAACCGCATAGCAACACCCTAGCAACCACCTAGAAACTATCCAGAACACCTTAGCAACACCCTAGCAACCACCTAGCAACACCCTAGCAACCACCCCAAACACCATAGAAACCACCTAGCAACACCTTAGCAACCACCCAGAACACCCTAGCAACCACCTAGCAACACCATAGCAACCACCGAGCAACACCCTAGCAACCGCCTAGCAACCATCCAGAACACCTTAGCAACACCCTAGCAACCACCTAGCAACACCCTAGCAACCACCCAGAACACCCTAGCAACCACCTTGCAATACCCTAGCAACCACCTAGCAACACCCTAGCAACCACCCAGAACACCCTAGCAACCGCCTAGCAACACCCTAGCAACCACCTAGCAACACCTTAGCAACCACCGAGCAACACCCTAGCAACTGCCTAGCAACCTTCCAGAACACCTTAGAAACACCCTAGCAACCACCTAGCAACCATCCAGAACACCCTAACAACCGCCTAGCAACAACCTAGCAACACCCTAGCAACCACCCAGAACACCCTAGCAACCACCTAGCAACACCTTAACAACTACCCAGAACACATTGGCAACCACCCATAATACCCTAGCAACTGCATAGCAACCACCCAGAATACCCTGACAACCAACTAGCAACCAGCCATAACACCCTAGCAACCGGGTGGTGAGTTTTGCCACTGCAAGCACCACTTCACATTTTCCTCTGGAAATGTACATTCTAGTTATTATTATAACCTTACTAAATCTCAGAGCAATACAGCAATTAGATTTATTAATTACTTTTGTTACTTTTTTAAAAACCTCAAACACACACACACACACACACACACCACCGACCACCCTATACCACAAGCAGAGCAAGACACCAAATCATGAGGTCTGATTCAGGGTCAGTTTCACAAAAAAAAAAAAAAAAAAAAAAAAAGACCAAAAGAAAGGAGGTAGAGCTGATTGGGACAAAAGTTCAGCAGACTAGGTTGAAACCTCAGCTCACATGATATCCTTCAAAAGTCCTGTGGTGAAGTAACTGAAATAAAGATAATTATATAGAAGCTGTAATGTGATTGCTAAGAATACATGTAATTGTGTACATTTCCTTGATAATGAAAGACATTTGCAGTAATATTAGTAAAAGTAATCTATACACTGTCCTGGATGGAGCTGTCCCTGGATCCCTCGTCCTCTTCAGATGGCAGCGTTATTACCAACAAAGTAAGGTCACAAACTGTATGTCATAATGACACAACAAATACAATCACCTAAAGGATTATAAGGAACACCATACTAATACTGTGTTTGACCTCCTTTCGCCTTCAGAACTGCCTTAATTCTACGTGGCATTGATTCAACAAGGTGCTGAAAGCATTCTTTAGAAATGTTGGCTCATATTGATAGGATAGCATCTTGCAGTTGATGGAGATTTGTTGGATGCACATCCAGGGCACAAAGTTCCCGTTCCACCACATCCCAAAGATGCTCTGTTGGGTTGAGATCTGGTGACTGTTGGGGCCATTTTAGACCACACCCCTAAATGCATTGAGGCAACTGCCATGTGATTGGTTGATTAGATAATTGCATTAATGAGAAATTGAACATGTGTTTCTAACAATCATTCAGGTGAGTGTAGGTGCAATGCTTTATGAGGGCACTGACACACAATTTTAAACCCACTTTATTGGGTAGGCCTAATGTGACTGGTAGGCAACAGTTAACATTATTTTAAATTGTTATGATTACTCAACACATTATGTAATGTAGTTTTACATATATTTCACGAGTTCACACTTACATATAATTTTGAGTGAGTAAGATTCAATGCGTATTTGGCGTGCTGTCCGGAGGGAGGGCTCCGTGCTCGGAATTCTGCCCGAACCCAGAGTACTCCCCCCGTATGTAAGTGATTTTTTAGAAAGAGGAGTGTGCAGGACTAGGAGTGTGGAGAAGGGGTGGAGGAGGGATGCTGCAAACTGCCAATGGATCGAGGTAAGACTGCTGAGTCTATATATACCCTCTTATCATTGGTTGCTGATTGCTGATTGCCGTCCACTCGTGTTAATTATCTGAACGTGCTCCTCCCGAACTTAGTTATTAACAAAACTTCATTTCACGAGTTCACACTTACATATAATTTTGAGTGAGTAAGATTCAATGCGTATTTGGCGTGCTGTCCGGAGGGAGGGCTCCGTGCTCGGAATTCTGCCCGAACCCAGAGTACTCCCCCCAAAAGGCTAAAGAGCAGAGGACAGCCGCCGGACTAAAGACCCCCCAAAGAGTGCCAAGAAATGGCGGGCTGGCATCTCGAGAAGGGGCCTGGATGCTTGGTCAGGGAGGCCCGTGATGTTGGCTCACTGCCTGGACTGATGGCCCTTGTTGACTGCGAACAAGGTGTGGTTGTTGTATACTTGTCCAGGAGGTTTTCACGCTGCATCCACTGTAAGACCAAATATTCGCTGAAATGAAAGAGAAAACATGAGTGCTCTACCTGGAATTTTCTCGCTCCGTCCGATGTGAGACCAATGCTCGCTGGACGGAAAGAGGAAACCTGAAAAGAGGAAAATGAGTGCTTATCCAGGAGATTTTCTCGTACTCTCGTCCACGGTGAGACCGAATGCTCACCGGATGAAAGAGAGAAAATTTAAGTGCTCTACTGGGAAAGCTCTCGCTCCGTCCGCTGTGAGACCAATGCTCGCTGGACGGAAAGAGGAAACCTGACAAGAGGGGAAAATGAGTGTTTGCCCAGGAGATTTCTCGTATTCCATCCGCTGTGAGACCAGCTGCTCGCTGGATGAAAGAGAAAATTTTAAGTGCTCTACTGGGAAAGCTCTCACTCCGTCCGCTGTGAGACTAATGCTCGCTGGACGGAAAGAGGAAACCTGACAAGAGGGGAAAATGAGTGTTTGCCCAGGAAATTTTCTCATGTCCGTCCGCTGTGAGACCAACTGCTCGCTGGATGAAAGAGAAAATTTTAAGTGCTCTACTGGGAAAGCTCTCACTCCATCCGCTGTGAGACCGATGCTCGCTGGATGGAAGAAGGAAAACTGAAAAGTGGAAAAATTGAGTGCTTGCCCAGGAGATTTTTTCTCACACTGCATCCGCTGTGAGACCAACTGCTCGCTGGATGAAGGAGAAAAATGTAAGGGCTCCTCTGGGAAAGCACTCACTCTGCTCATAAAGTGATGGCGGTTTTTTGAGTGTCTAAGAAAAACGAAAAAGGGTAATTTAAACGTGGCATTGAGTGTGTGAGTGGAACTGAAGGGCTGGTAGCTTATGCGGAAAGCCGAATACATTTAATGAGAATTTCCAGTGTTATGGGGTGTCCGGAGTCGGGGGCGGGTGGGCTGGGATCTTTGGATCCCTTTAATCAGGGTTTGTGAATTGTTTAACTCCACAGAAGTAGTGCCGTACGACAGTTTATGGGAAAAACTGGATTGCCGCTCAAATAACCTTTAATAGGAGATAAAAGATTTGATTGGAAAGAGAAAAATCGGGGGAAGGCAAGTTATAAGAGACGTTATATTTATCGTTTCCTTTCTTTATGTTACCTCCAAGCGGTAATATAGGATTGAAGGGTCCTGGGAGATACCGCTTGGAGAATAAATTTTGATGCGTGCGACGTTAGCTTGGAGACCAAGCTTGCTGGACAGAGGAAATAATCAATTAAGGGTTTTAGCAGGAATAATAATTCTAAATGGTGATGTACTGGAGAGAAAACATCATTGTTATAGCAGTGTAGAAAATAAGCCAGAGGAACAGAGCTCCTGCGGGAGCAGAGAAGAGGTCACTGCTTGAGCAGTGTAGAAAATTATCCAGAGAAACAGAGCATCTGTGGGAGCAGAGGAGACGTCACTGCTGTGGCGGTGTAGTAAATTAGCCAGAGAAACGGAGCTCCTGTGGGAGCAGAGTAGACAGCATTGCTGTGACGGTGAAGAAAATTAGCCAGAGAAAAGAGTTTCAGATGGAGCAGAGGAGACGACACTGCTGTGGCAGTGTAGAAAGTTAGCCAGAGAAACAGGGCTCCAGTGGGAGCAGAGGGGACGTCACTGTTATAGCAGTGTAGAAAATAAGCCAGAGTAAGAGAGCTCCAGTGGGAGCAGAGTAGACATCACTGCTGGGGCCGAGTGAAAATTAGTCAGAGAAAGAGAGCTCCAGTGGGAGCAGAGTAGACATCACTGCTGTGTCAGTGTAGAAAAAATAGCCAGAGAAACAGAGCTCATATGAGAATTATTCAGAGAAACAGAGCTCCTGTAGGAGCAGATGAGACATCACTGCTGGGGCCGAGTAGAAAAATTAGCCAGAGAAACAGAGCTCCTGTGGGAGCAGATGAGACATCACTGCTGGGGCAGAGTAGAAAAATTAGCCAGAGAAACAGAGCTTCAGTGGGAGCAGATGAGACGTCACTGCTGGGGTAGAGTAGAAAAATTAGCCGAAAGAAACACGGCTCCTGTGGGAGCAGAGTAGACATCACTGCTGGGGCAGAGTAGAAAATTAGCCGGAAAAAAAAACGCGGCTCTTGTGGGAGCAGATGAGACATCACTGCTGGGGCAGAGTATAAAAGATTGGCCAGAGAAACGGAGCTCCTGTGGGAGCAGAGTAGACATCACTGCTGGGGCAGAGTAGAAAAGATTAGCCAGAGAAACAGAGCTCCTGTGGGAGCAGATGAGACATCACTGCTGGGGCAGAGTAGAAAATTAGCCGAAAGAAACACGGCTCTTGTGGGAGCAGATGAGACATCACTGCTGGGGCAGAGTATAAAAGATTGGCCAGAGAAACAGAGCTCCTGTGGGGGCAGAGGAGACATCACTGCTGGGGCGGTGGAGAAAATTAGCCAGAGAAACAGAGCTCCAGTGGGAGCAGAGGAGACGTCACTGCTGGGGCAGTATAGAAAATTAGCCGGAGAAACAGAGCTTCAGTGGGAGCAGATGAGACATCACTGCTGGGGCAGAGTAGAAAAATTAGCCGAAAGAAACACGGCTCCTGTGGGAGCAGAGTAGACATCACTGCTGGGGCAGAGTAGAAAAGATTAGCCAGAGAAACGGAGCTCCTGTGGGAGCAGAGTAGACATCACTGCTGGGGCAGAGTAGAAAAATTAGTCAGAGAAACAGAGCTCCTGTGGGAGCAGAGTAGACATCACTGCTGGGGCAGAGTAGAAAAATTAGTCAGAGAAACAGAGCTCCTGTGGGAGCAGATGAGAAATCACTGTTGGGGCAAAGTAGAAAAATTAGTCAGAGAAACAGAGCTTCTGTGGGAGCAGATGAGACATCACTGTTGGGGCAAAGTAGAAAAATTAGTCAGAGAAACAGAGCTCCTGTGGGAGCAGATGAGACACCACTGCTGGGGCAGAGTAGAAAAATTAGTCAGAGAAACGGAGCTCCTTTGGGAGCAGAGGAGACGTCACTGCTGGGGCGGTGGAAAAAATTAGCCAGAGAAACAGAGCTCCAGTGGGAGCAGAGGAGACGTCACTGCTGGGGCAGTATAGAAAATTAGCCGGAGAAACAGAGCTTCAGTGGGAGCAGAGTAGACGTCACTGCTGGGCAGTGGAGAAACGTACCTGTGCAAATGAGCTGTGGTGTGAAGCCGAGCAAGAGCGGGAAGTAGATTGGGGCCTGGCTGGCCGATTATCATCTTCTTGAGCGCAAACAAAGATGCGAAAAAGAGGGGCGATTTAATCTTTGCAGGATTATGCACATCTTTATTAACGTTTCAAAATGGCTTAGGGAACTTTCACCCTGGCAGTTAAGTCCGTAACGGGGAAAGGTTCGCATGAAAAATCGCTAATGTGAACGCCATTATGGGAACCGGGTGCGCACTGGGGTACCGGACCCGAGACTACCTGGAGGAGGTGGTGGTAGTACTGACTACCCAGCACGGACTCGGGTGCGCCCTTGTTCAGGAAATAAGGTATCCTGTGCATGCGTTTTAGCTTATTGTGATGTATTCAGTTAAATGAGTAAGGGATGATAGTGTTGAGGAATTACCCTGGATACGAGCGAGAGTGAGCCTGCAGTGTATTCGAGCATTGTACGTGGAATCAGAGCAACATATTTGTAAATCCACTGTATTCTTACGGGTCCGTTTGCAAGCAGCAGAAAACCACCTTATGCGACACACGTACAATAAACCTGTATTGTTCACTTAACTGCGCATAGTAGAAGCAATTTTACTAAAAATAAATAAGTAAATACACAATATTTACCCACGTTCTGCTTTCCATCGAGCGCCGTGCACGTTTGCAATGACATAAGATGCACGCGAACGCACCAAGGTTCGATAGAATTAAATTGGGTGTGGAACCGGACCCACGCTGCGGGGGGCGTCGGGGACAAATGCGCTCGGACCGCTGCAAACACAGGATACAAACCATATATGGCATTTCACCGTAACAAGCCTAGTGTAAAAGCTCCGTTGTTTCTCATTTATTTATTTGTCATTTCTAAGGGTGGTTCCCTGCCGATTTGTTCGTTCTGGATTAGTAAACCAAATGGTGAAGCTGCGGGTTAGAATTGGTCTGAACTTCTGAAATCTTAAAAGAGGAGTCGATTCCTGTTAATGGAATCGATTCCTAGCTTTGGAATCGACTCTATATTCCTAACGCCTCGGATCGAGGAATCGATTCTTTTTGGGATCGAGGAATCAATTCTTTAGAATCGATTCCCAGCCCTACTGTTTACGTGTGAGTTTTACGCCATAAAGAAGCATCGCGTTTAAGGAACGCAAATCATTGTACAGAAACTATTTATATCGATCACAATTAGTATCCGGATAGCGTAAATGCTCGACATTCAACGATTGAAGCGATGCGAAGTTCAATCAGGGACGCGAAAGTTTTCAGCTAAGCACTCACAGAGTTGACCCGGCAGATGTTTGAGAGTGTGGATCAGCCGGGACTGGATCTGCAGCGTGGCTTAACTTACTTACTGCCTGTTGCGACGGCCGACGCTGGAGGAATGTCCATTCCTTTGCGTTAAGATGGCAGCATTGCCTTGTCCATATCTCTATGGCAGGAATTATTGAATGGTCCGGTTTAAAGATACCGCGGAAGTAGATTGCGGATGTTTCGCCCGGGGTGGCGATGACCCGTTTGTTTGGCCTGACGCCCATGGGATGATACCGGGTTGCGGAAAAGATTCCTAATTCTGGACGAAAGATTCTCTATCGAAAACAGGAAGAGCTAGATTCGGACATGGCCAAATGCTGCAAACTGCCAATGGATCGAGGTAAGACTGCTGAGTCTATATATACCCTCTTATCATTGGTTGCAGATTGCTGATTGCCGTCCACTCGTGTTAATTATCTGAACGTGCTCCTCCCGAACTTAGTTATTAACAAAACTTCATTTAAGACTAATGCAAAAATTGCAATTAAGTCAATCTTTATGTAAAAAAAAAGCTTTGTATAAAGTTGTTTGACAGGTTGCCATTTAAAATCATGGTGCTGTATGCAAAGGCAATTCCATTGTGTGACATAGAAGAGATGTGTACAAAGGCAAAATATGTGATCAATTAATTAGTATGGATGATTGATATGTTTCAATATCCCAACACTGACAGGACATAATGTATTATTCATAGGGGAGTCAGTATGTTTTCTACATAGAGAAAGGTTAAGGATAAAAAAGCAACAAATGTTTATTTTTTATTTTATGAAACTATTCTCTGAATAAATTCCCAGATATATTTTATGTTGTCTTGGATGCTCATAAAAAAGTGCTCCAAAATGGCAATGAAAGGGTCCAGTAGCAAGAAGCGTTTATTTTCACAACAGTAAGAAGAAAGGCAAACTACACACAAAAAACAGTGCTCCACAACCTTCTTGGGCTCCTGACAGGAGCACTAACAGGTGTCCATATCCGCCACCCACTCCAATGGCCACTTCTTTCCACTGTAACACAAAAAGGACACATGCAATTAGATGTTTTGGTTCTGCAGAGGAACTGAAGACACAAAGACACACATTGAGACTCCTGTAGCCTTTTTTCCAATGGCTGTGTTTTACTGGGTTTTTTTCATTACATCACAGTTGTCTAATTTTTGTCAACTACAATGCAAGGAAAGCCTTAATTGTTATTTTAAGTCAAGAAAATTCTATAATCTGTTATGTTTCTGACATGAATCACTGTTTGGTGCGAGTCCAAAGTTTTTTTACATTTTATAAGCATAAATTGATTTTGTCTTAGTAAATCAAAAATGAGGAATGTAAAATTCTAAAATTCTCAGGACAGCAGCATTTTTCCAAATTTCAATCTTAACCGTTCTATTTCATCAGAAACAATCTTAAAACAGGGCTTTAAGGGTAAAATACCAAACTAACCTTAAAGGGTTAGTTCACCCAAAAATGAAAATTCTGTCAGTATTTACTCACCCTCATGTTGTTCCAACCCCGTAAGACCTTCGTTCATCTTCGGAACACAAATTAAGATATTTAAGATATTAAGATCGCTCCTGCATACTAGTCCATAGGCTTCTTGAGGGAATGACTTGCTGGCCTCAAAGTCATTAAAGGACATTGTTAAAATAGTCCAAGTGACTACAGGGGCTCAATCTTAAGTTTATCAAATGACGAGAACACTTTTTGTGCGCAAAAAACAACAAAAATAACGACTTTGTTTAAACTATTCGTTTATTTCTCCCTCTGCGCGAGTCAGGTTACTAGTTTAATCGCGTAAGCTTCTGTTATTGTACGTCACACGCATCACACACATGACCAGCGTCGGCCAATAGTGAGCCAACAAAAATAACGACTTTGTTTAAACTATTCGTTTATTTCTCCCTCTGCGCGAGTCAGGTTACTAGTTTAATCGCGTAAGCTTCTGTTATTGTACGTCACACGCATCACACACATGACCAGCGTCGGCCAATAGTGAGCCTATGTGTGACGTAGCTCTACGCAATCACACTATGTTAACTGACTACAGGCCCATGGAGAAGGAAGTGAATAGTTGAAATAAAGTCGTTATTTTTGTTTGTTTTTGCGCACAAAAAGTGTTCTCGTCATTTGATAAAGTTAAAATTGAGCCACTGTAGTCACTTGGACTATTTTAACGATGTCTTTAATGACTTTTCGATGCCAGCAAGAGTCATTCCCTCAAAAAGCCTATGGACTAGTATGCAGGAGCGATCTTAATATCTTAAATATCTTAATTTGTGTTCCGAAGATGAACGAAGGTCTTGCGGGGTTGGAACAACATGAGGGTGAGTAAATACTGACAGAATTTTCATTTTTGGGTGAACTAACCTTTTAAGGCAGAATTCCCCAAACTCAGTCCTGGAGGGCCACTGTCCTGCAGAGTTTAGCTCCAACCCTCCAAACACACCTACCTATGAGTTTCTACAGATCCTTAAGACCTTGATTATCTTGCCCATGTGTGTTTGATCAGGGTTGGAGCTAAACATTGTAGTGGCCCTCCAGGACCGAGATTGGGGAACCCTGGAATAAAGAGAAAACAAAAACAAAGTGTCTTAGTAAGGTGTTGGGCCACCAAGAGCCACCATAACAACTTTATGGACTGAAGCTGTTATACACACCAAATAAAAGCATATATTTTGGACCAATGGAGCTCCCCTGATTTAAAAAAAACTATGCCAAAGAGCATGAAACTCTTCTGGGGGCACGTAGTAGCCCAACACCTTATTAAGACACTCTGTATGGGTTATAAAAAAATATTTATGAACTTTATCAACAAATCTTACCTTACATATGTCAATAGTTTGTATATGTTAAAACTAATTGGCTGTGAGTGTTACCCATGAGAAGTTGTACTTACCAGAGTTTGCATGGTTCCCACTCCACTTGCTTCCATTTTTGACCCTAAAAATAGTGAGACTTTTTCAGTTTCAAATATTTGCTTTGTTTAGCAGTTACACTAATCACCAATACTTTTCAAGACCATTACACCAACAAAATAACATTTTGTAACCTATGTAGTGTTTTAGTGGTATTTAACCTTAATGACTTTGTATTTGGCAACGCTCTTCACAGGGTAATACCCCTGGCTCCCTGTCACTGTATGTGGGCATTCTGAAAGTGAACAAATATTACATTCACAAAGCTTAAAGGGTTAGTTCACCCAAAAATGAAAATTAAGTCATTAATTACTCACCCCCATGCTGTACCAACCCCGTAAGACCTTCGATCATCTTCGGAACATAAATGAAGTTATTTTTGATTAAATTTGAGAGCTGTATAACTACCACATAGACTGCCTAAGGGAATGACACTTGACGGCCCAGAAAGTCAATGAAGAAAATGTTTAAATATTCCATGTGACTACAGTGGCTCAACTATAAGTTTATCAAGCGACGAGAATCTTTTTGTGTGAAAAAACAAACAAAAATAACGACTTTATTTGACTATTCCTTTTCTTCCTTGTAGGCCAGAAACGAGACTTCCATACGATTTCCACGACGCATGCGCGAGAACTGAACTGAAGTAGTGTAAGGAGATCGCAATTCTCGCGCATGCGTCGTGGAAATCTAAGGAAGTCTCGTTTCAGGCCAACAAGGAAGAAAAGGAATAGTCGAATAAAGTCGTTATTTTTGTTTGTTTTTTCACACAAAAAGTATTCTCGTCGCTTGATAAACTTATTGTTGAGCCACTGTAGTCACATGGAATATTTAAACATTTTCTTCATTGACTTTCTGGGCCGTCAAGTGTCATTCCCTTAGGCAGTCTATGTGGTAGTTATACAGCTCTCAAATTTAATCAAAAATAACTTCATTTGTGTTCCGAAGATGATCGAAGGTCTTACGGGGTTGGTACAGCATGGGGGTGAGTAATTAATGACTTAATTTTCATTTTTGGGTGAGCTAACCCTTTAACACTACTATAAACAAGTCATTATAAAATGATAAGTGGTTAATAAGCTTGAATGGGTTGTACTTAATTACAGTTTTGATATTGTAGTTATTATGGTACAGAAGTTGTATTGAACACTGGTAATTTACTGTAAATGTAATCAACACAAACTTTAGGGTTGGGCAGTTGTAATAAATATATTGGTAAACAAAGGCAAGTTAAATCCATTAAATCCAAATCTCTATTGTGCTGCCTGGCAGTTGTTCATTGCTTTGTATCTCATAGCAAAGACTAACAAGCTTTTGACTGTGAAAAACAAAACCTATTGTGTTGGCAAATAATTGCCAGAAGACTGTAACTAGGTACTACAGCTCGTCATACTAATCAATTTTGTGGGATTCAGTTCACACTCCAATACAGAAATCTGGACAAGCAGTACATCAACATACCTTTCCTTTTTTTTGGCCGCACTGTAGCGGGAGCAGAACAGCCTCCTTTCACAACTTTCACTGTCAAACAAGGTAATAACATATTTAAACGATTATGGTGTGATTTGTATCTAACAAAGAGCCGTAGAATACGATGTGTAGGCCCAGGACATCTCTGCAGCGCCACAATATTTAGTTTAAAATGGTATTAACACAAATTAATAAACAAATATTGCACCTCCTGTGGTTTAAAAATTGCAATAGGTCATATTGCGAGTTCGATAAGATTTTGATTAGTTGTTCAGCCCTACTGTTGAATAAACAATTGAACAAATTAATTTGGACATCGCCTAAACCTAATAGATCACAGCAACTTACAAATGCAAATACAGCCTTCATGAAGACTCACAACAATTAATATAAATCCCAATGTATGGATTACACACATTACATACACACCTTTCCTTTTATTCGGCCGCACAATAGTGGGAGCAGGACAGCCTCCTTCCACAACTTCATCTGTTAAATATTGAGAAACATTTAAAATATGTGAAAAAAATATTTTAGAACATTTGCAAAATGTTGCATCCATGTCTCCCTCATGAGGAATACAATTAGGCACAGTTTATAATGAAGACTGGAGACTTCCATATGATGGAGACTTTAATATTCCATATAATGAAGACTTTAATATACTTTAAATTGTAGTTTATTTCAGTGATCAAAGCTGAATTATCAGCAGCCACACTGCTCCACACTCCACAAGTGTCAAATGATCCTTCAGAAATCACTCTAATATGATGATTTGCTGCTCAAGAAACATATATATAAATGTTTCGGACTCTGAATTTGTTTACAGTTTCACATTACACAAAGTAAGAGTATGGTTTAACTCTTCATATACTGTAGCTCCTTTTATGCTCACCTTTTTCAAAAGAAACTGGGGAGGCTGCTGAAGGTCCTTCTGGGGAGTGGGGTCTTTTCCCCAGGTTCTGGGATGGCTTTACAGAGGGTGCTAAAGAGGACACTGGGTGTTCAATTGGGGACTTTGGTGGTCCAATAAGGACCTGGAGGTCCTGTTGGAGCTGTTGGAGGATTAAGAAGGACCACTGCTTCCTGCTGATTTGAAATGACCATTGGTGGTCCTGTTGGTGGTTCAACTGGGGCTGATGAACTTTGAATTACTTGTGGGCTCCAGCCTACATTGTAGAAGTACATAATTATTTAGAAAACATCAATCAACCTTTTTCACAATTTTAAGTCATTTTATAGAACAAATCTAATCGATTCATCAAGAAAAAAAGTCCGTAAAAATAATCGTTAGTTGCAGCCGTAGTAGCAAAAAGAGATGTGTATAGACCTAATAAGTGCTGTTCTACCAAACTACTTCTTCCTAAGTTGTATTAATGGGTGAATGTCCTCAAGACATGTGATGAATGTTTTGAGATAGTCTGGTGGATGACCAATTGTGCCATTTTTTCAACTGGAATTTTATAATTAAAATTATAGCACGGCTTTATAGCACATTGTCTTCCAACTGAATTCAATAAATAGAATAGAATGACACATTTATTTAGCACTATCATATGTACTACTGTATACCCAAAGCGCTTTACAATCATATCAGGAGGTCTCCTCAACCACCATCAGTGCGCAGGATCCACTTGTGATGTGATGGAAGCCACCGTCAAACAGCGCCAGTGCGCTCAACAAACCAGCTACTCTGCTAGGACTAGTGTCACCACCTAAAAAGTGTAGAACCCTGATCTGCAACATCTATGATGGGCATGGATCACTAAGTTTAGGGCCAGTCACTGTTTTAGTGAAAAAAGGCAGCATATCGGCATGCGTTTATAAAAGAATGTTCTTTTCTTTAATCCACCATCACAGTTCAAGCTTGGTTTAGTATAAAAGCCAAATATACTGGATCGCCTGGTGTGTGTGTTCTATTTTATTTAAGATTAAAATGAAAACCAAGCAGATAAAATTAATGTTATTTTATTGGTACTTAAACATGAGCAGCTAAATAGCTAGCTGCTTAGCTTTTAACCTCTCCCAATTAGTTTAGTTTTAGTTGTAAGCAAAAACCTTCAATGATAATCTGAATGATCTATTAGTCAAGAGAAGGCAACCACAGGCTGACCTGTGAGGCTGTGACCACATCAAATACAGGACATTTTTTTTTTAAATAAATAACAGAATATTCTTACCTTGAATAACAATATCATACATGGCCTTAATTCGTTCAAGGCATGTATGTGATGTCTCACTCAGCTGGCAGCGGGGTGCCAAAACCTCAGACACCCAATTGTTTTGCTTTTTTCCAGGCTTGGAGAGAAGTAAAACCCCCCTTAACCCCAGGGCCTGCAATTTTTCGAGCTACAAATACAAGGACACACATACAAAATAACATATATTATTTAAAAATATATCTAGCAACATTTGGAAAATAACCTGCATAAAAACAATACAAGAAATTGCATACCAACAACACAGCTTCATCCTGTATATGGGAGGTAGTCCGATTTTTTTTTTGCATTTGAACCCAGCCCTCCCTCTTCTGATCAAATTTTAGTATTTTTTTTTCTAGCCTCAGCTTATGTGGCTGTTCTTTCTTGCATGTTTTGCAGGCCACATTTAGGTCTGTATGACAGACCATACATTTTCGCCTGGTTGTCCCCTGGCCTGGCATTTCTATTATAGATAAAGTAAGAGAGTGACAGAGATTTTGAGAAGAATTTCTTTCACACAACCAAAACAGAACAATAAATATTTAAAAAAAAAAAAAAAAGTAATACTTAGGCAACTTGAAAACACCAGGCTTCTGGAAGAGAAGAATAAAGAGAGAGAGAGAAAGTGTTTGTGTGTGTGAGAGAGAGACTGAGAGTGAGACAGAGAGAGAGAGAGAGAGAGAGAGAGAGAGAGAGATAGACTGACAGTGAGAGAGATAGAGGAGTGGCTCTTAAAAGAGCCGTTGGTTTCTTATAAAATTAGACAGGTGGAGGTAAGGATGGTGGGTAAAAACAGGAGCTGTTGGACAAAGGAAAACGAAAACATAGTTATTTTGCAGCAAAGATTCCACGATTTGTCATACTATACATATAACTGCAACAAAATAAAGAAGATAACTTTGATGCTGCTGTTATTGCATATTCAGCATGCAAACTGCATTCATGTACAGAAGCAGTGTGTCGTAATAAATGAGATTTAAAAAAGATTTTGTTATTTGTCCTCTCGATGCGCCTGTAAATAGTTGTGTGTATGGTTATTGTTTTAGTGTTGTACCCCCAATTTTGCCCATTTTCTTCTGAAAGATTTATTTACATCAATTACAGAACATAATATGAACTTTATCGATGAATAAAAAAAAATGTAATGGCACAAACTAGAATAATTATAGTAAATTTTACATGTGGGGTCGGTAAGATGTTTAATGCTAAAAGAAGTATAATATGCTTACGACAGCTTAATTTATTTGATCAAAAATACAGTAAATCTTTATAAAAACAAAAATTGTGAAATATTATTTAAAATAGGCGATCTGTTTTCTATTTAAATATGTTAAAATGTAATTTATTCCAGAGATCAAAGTTGAATTTTCAGCATCATAATTATTAGAACAGCTTATATCAGTGGTGTAGTCTACTTTTTTGTAGTGAGTATACTGTGATATACCAGCATACCCCCCCCCGCCGCTGCCACCACCACCATCCATTTGCGAAAAATTTTCAAAACTTGTGTGATATTCCTTTAGAATTCTGTTTTAATAGATTTGATTATTATTTTAAAAATTACATTTTACTATGCAATTTCTTTCATAATTCCATCGAGTTACTTTATTTATCTCTATAAACTGTTGTAAATTTGAGCTTCGGTGTGTTTTAATAAACTGTTATTAGTATTATTAGGCCTTCTTGAAATAGGCCTATACTCTACTGTGCAATAGTAATATTTTTCTTTTATATTTTCTTCAAGTGATACAAAACGTTGATTTTGACAGGTTGCATGAAGCAGGGGCGTCATAGGATTTTGATCATTACTTAGGATTTGTTCTAAAAAAAAAAAGGTAACACTTTAGTTTAGGATCTAATGCTCACTATTAACCATTACATGCAAAGGCAGGGTTTTATAATCACTGTTGTCCCAAATGTGAGGTAGGTTAGTGATGGGGATTCAGGGTTTCCCTGAGAAAAATTTTATTTCTCTGATCTACATATGTGCATTTTAGGATGTTTTGAAGGCCAAAAAAAAAAAAAATAGATAACAGCTTTAAAACCATGTCAGTGGGCACTGGGCAGCTGATTATTTCTCTCTCCTCATCAGCATCACCCTCTTTTTCTCTTTGTTTTTATCTTGCCCTGTCTCTTCCCCTCCTAGATGAGCTTTGACTGATATAGGCTTTTCATTTTTATCAGTCAGTGAAGACAGTAAACATGGGGTCAACTGAATAATTTTTCTCTGACACGTTTATTCACTGAAAGCTACTAAAGCTAGATAATTAAGTTTATTAAATGCATTCAAAACATATAGGCTACACATTCATTATTGATGATCTTACAGGGCCATAGACTGGGCTTTATAACCAAAGAGGTCCTAAATTTGAGGTTGGGGCTTCAAATTTTTTAAAATTTCTCTGATGTGCATTTCAAGACGTTTGAAGACCAAAAAAAGAATAAGAAATAGCTTTAAAACCATGTCAGTGGGCAGTAGATTCTCTTCCCCGCTGAGCTTTTTTAATGTACTAAAGGCTACAATTTTTATTATATTCTCAATATGTACACATTCGTTATTACTCTTGTGGCTAAAATGATGAGAACGGCTTTGTTTATGTTCCCCTCGCAATGACAGTAAACTATTAAATTGCATGAGTCACGTTACAGGCACGTTACATTTATTTCAGTTCAAAATAGCGAAATTAGACAAAACTATATTAGTTTGCCTGGTTATTTTTTTTTTTTTTTTGTCATTCGTTTAACATTTATGACCTAAAAAATGTAAAATATGAAGTTTAGCCACTTACATCTTATCTCGCACTTGCCCGTAAACTGAAGCGTCGAGTTGCTCTGCTGAAATTCGCGCTCAGCGTCTGTGAATATAAAGCCCGCCTACTTTGATTTGATTTGTCATCTCAAATATTCTGACATTGATGAGCAGTGACAGACCAATGAGGCTCAGATGAACACGAACACACACACACACACACACACACACACCCTGTCCTCTGTTTTTGACGTGCTCTCTGCTCGCGCGCTGAATCTGATAACAAAACTTACTTAGGGAACACGGAATTCTGTCGCCAACGTTTAGGGGGGCTGATGTCGTAGGAAATGTATTTCACAAAACGATGTTGTTAGGAATCCTCACGCTTTTTAAAGTGGGCATACGGAGATCTTTGACATTTCCTAGTGGGCATACGCAAATCCTTGACATTTTCTAGTGGGTATACGGCGTATACCTGCGTATCACGTAGACTACACCACTGGCTTATATGATATACATATATATATATATATATCAGGGGCGGTTTCTTCATTGGGGCGATTGGGCGACGCACCACCAAAGTGTGAATCACATTCGCAATCTCATTCAACCAGAGAGTTACCCTAGCAGTCACTGGATATAGTCCAATCAGCGTCATGTCACGTTCTGTGGAGTACCGCCTCTTTTTGGGCGATTTCACTCTGGCTGAGAATCGCCCAGAGTGTTCCCATAGACTTACATTCAAATATGTTTTTTTTCGAACTGCAGGCACTGCAATGCATTCTAAATGGGTTCCGGGAGGGCTCGCACTAACGTGCTTACATCATCATATGTATCCTTAACTTGTGCAGCGATTGGTGGGAACAAACATAAGATTAAGTGAAAAATAATATTTTAAAACAATTTTGAATTTAAACAACAACAATAAAAAATGAAACACTACTTTATTATCTTTATTAAATTGATTTAAAAAAAAAAAGCGAGAGCGAGAGAGACTGTTGGGACATCTCGCGAGTTGTGGCTACAGACAGTTGAACTTGAACAACGTCATGGCGAACACAGTCCTTTAGAAGCCTACACAGCAAATTTCAGGAGTTGAAAAATCATGAGTTAGGCAAAAGTTAGTTTTGGAGTTCATTCATTGGTGTTCAGGAGTGTGTTTTGGTTTTAACATTAGCTACACCTGGAGTTATTTTTGAGAAATGCGCCACGACACGACCCTGCAGCTGGACAAAGGAATAATGGACTTATGTGCCTCGTCGTGAGGTAGGTAAAAGTGTATATAAAACTATTTAAAAATGTTCTATATTTTCTGACAAACACGTTTGGTCATCGCGTTGCTGTTACGTTATAGGCTAGTTATACTGTTTACTAACGTCAACGACTATGACAAACTTGCTGTTGAACGTTTGTTTACTTGTTTCAAATTTTGAAATGGCTATTTGCGTGGCGGTTTGTCGATGTAGCTAAACGGGTTAACATTAGCTAACCGTCTTTCCATTCACCGTGTTTCTGAAAATGAGTGTTTTACCGTGAAATTGATGCATCAATGCATTACAGGCATACGTGGTTACAAAATTGCAGTGTCTAACGTTACCCTGGAAAATAAGATAGTTGTGCTGTGTAGGCCTGCAATTATTTGAATTGTAATAGCTATAACGTTAGGCTACGTATATTAGTGGTGACCCACGATGTGCGTGATTTTCAGCTAATATATTTTTGCATTCTCAATGAATGGTGCTAGATTATGCCTCATACTGTTGTTTTTGTGATCTTCAGATACGACTGTCCTGCAGACAACCGGTTGAAAGTTACTCCTCCTCAAATCTGAACCAAATGGATTTGCTGAAGTAAAGGCAGTAAATCAAGAATATGGTGTTCAGTGTAGTAATTTCCACACAAAACATTATATTGTGTTGAATAAATGTTAACTCTAAGAAGTGTTAAACTAAAAAAAAAATTTAAGTGTTACTTTTTAACACTGGTAATGAGTTCATATAATTATTTTTAGACTTACATTTACTCTCCGTAGGATTAGTATTTTAACTCCATAAAGAGTTACATTTTAACTCTAAAAAAGTGTTAATTCAACTCCAAGAGCAGAGTTATTTTAACTCTGCACTAGAGTCTATTTGATGGTCTCACATGTACACTCAGATTGAGTTGATTTTAACTAACAGGGAGTTTATTCCAAAAACCAGAATTTGCTGTGTATGGAGGACTGATCCAGCTCTCAAATTTAATCAAAAATATCTTAATTTGTGTTCCGAAGATGAACGAAGGTCTGACGGGGCTGGGACAACATGAGGTTGAGTAATTACTGACATAATTTTCATTTTTGGGTGAACTATCTCTTTAAGTGAGTAATGTGATAAAATAAGTGTAATAATAGCGAGTATAGAAACAAGAAGATTTATTGTTATTAAGTCACTTTATTTGTCATTAATATTAAAGTGAAGTTGACTTTACATGCTTAAGATGTTAATTTATCCATTGCATGGGTGGGCCTTGTCCTTATCAATCATCCAAATATTTGCCCCCCCTGAGAGATTTTGCAGGAGCCGCCACTGATATATATAAACACACACACACACACACACACACACACACAATATACTGTATATATATATATATATATATATATATATATAGCAGGGAAAACTCTGGACATGTCGCCAGTCCATCACACAACCACCCACACTTTTGGAAATTCTCTATTTTACTTATTCTGTTTTTTTTTTTTTTTTTGATTAAATATTTTCAATTTATGTTTTTATACAGAAGATAATGAAAAAAAAAACTTTATTTGTAAAGAACAACGTGATATGTGATACAAAGACCACAAGAACATTTATTCATATAATTATATGGTAGACATCATTTAAAGCAAATAACCTCTATGATTGTAAGCGGATACAAGTTGTCTAGTGTTAATTATTGTATCCAGAGTTGTGCACCAGGATAATGAAAAATGTGTCTTAATTATGGATATAATGTACAAATTAATTAATAAATAAAACACATAACCCTATACTTACTTGACAATTAACATGTGGAAATGTTATTTTTGTGTGATTATTTTTAGTTATATACCCTGTATACAACTGGCACACAATTTTAAGATAAAAAAAGAAAAATCAGTAACTGAATATCTTATTTTGCAGGACAGAGACAAACAAATCAACAGCTCTGAAATAGTTTGCAGGCATGTACAACATGGTTTTATAGTTTTATATATACCTGAAGTAATGCCATGGTAAATTCACTTTGTTGGCAAGGTAACAGACGCAATAACAACAGGAAATAATACACTTAAGACACAAGAATTGATCAATCATTTCTGTAAAGTATTTAATCTAGTGCCATGTAGTAAATGGTTCATTCCAAAAGTATCAACAATCACTGTGAATAGCATTATTTAGGTGTATAGAGTATAAAACAATCAAACTATTACATCACTGTAAATAAAATTTTTGCACAGAAAAGGTCATTATGTTGACACTATTAGATGGGCAAAGCTTGGGGAAGTCACCACTGCAAGAGCCTGCAGTCATTCGCAAGCTTGAGGAGCGCCACAGTTAACTGCAAAAATAGTCTGCGAAACTAAATTGAAGGTGAAACTTTAAAACCGATCTGCTGTGTGTAAACAGAGTTCCCTTTCGTAGTCACTTCGAGTTACGTCAGAAGTGACGGAGATTGGGGGTTTCGCATAGAAAGCCAATCCTCTTCGAGTATTTAAACACGAGCCAATGGCATGCAATGCCTTGGGGCTGCGGAAATTTGCATAGCGTACTCCGCCCTACTCCGTGAGTATAAAAGGAGGAAGTGAACGCAACCGCAGTATGTTTTCGCTTCGGAGCCAAGAGAACCTCTTCACTCCTGAAAGCACTGTTCAAGACTCTTCGAGACGAGCGTCCTCTTCAGTGTTGGTGTGACGGCGGTACCCAGCGAGATTCTGCATCGCCTGCGATCTGAGCAGTGGTCTGCCAGACTTTGCGCTTCTCCCTGGTCGCTTCAGCGCTGAAAGAGTGAATTTCCTCCTCTCATTGAAAGAGCTGCACGCGCACGTCTTTTTAAAGACGGTTCGCCCGTGTTCTTCTGGGTGTGGTTGATTTCTGTCGTCATCTGATGGTCACGATCGCTGCTCTGTATGCCTGGGCATTTCAGCATGCAGCAGCAGCGTTCGTGGATGACTCATGTTCCTTCTGTGGGAACATGACCATCTCTACACTGAGGTCGAGACTCAATGATCTCACTTGAGTGAGAGTCCCGGTCCCCCCCGCTCGATCGGTTTCCTCCATAGGGGGCCCGTCGACCCGGGGACCTGGTGATTTTACGGTGATGGTGTGGGACAAAGTCCCGACGATTCCTCGGGCCACACCTCCCGCCTCAGTGCGAGAGCCAGCAAGCGTTAGTTCGATTCAGTCGGTTGCTTCTTTGGTGGCACCGGCTGCTTCGGGCAGCGCTCCAGATGATGATGCGATGTCGATCACAGCATCACTAGGCGGGCTTGACTCCTCGGGAAGTGAGGATGCGGCCGCGTTGCCTCCCTCGGGAGCGTCAGCGCCGCCGTGTCTGATCCCGCGATGAGGGCCGTGCTATCTCGGGCGTCCGTGAGCATCGGGTGGGGGTGGAACTCCGCCCCATCCCGATCTCTCGCGGCTGAATAATTGGTTTTTGGGTAACGCTGCCGCCTTACGGCCACGGCCAACCCCAATTTCCTTTTTTCCCCGAGTTGCATGCGGAACTGACACGCACTAAAAAAATAAATAAATAAATAATAAAAAAAAAAAAAAAAAAGAGGCGTGCTTTAGTTCCCCGCCCTTCCTCCCCTCGGCGATGCGGCTGTCTGTGGGTACGCTGGGGCTCCCCCGGTCAACCGGCGGTTGCTCTCAGATGCCCCTCCAAAGCCTATGGGTTCTCGTCGTCTATGGCGGCGCGATTCTGTAGAGCGGCGGGACAGGCAGCCTCCGCCCTGCATATGATGAGCACCTACAAAGCTAGCTGCTCAGGAATGTGCACAAGGAGGTGACGGACCAAGCGAGCTGCGAGCCTGCCGCCTACCTTGTCCTTAAACGGGTCACGGAGGCGGTCGCTCGCTCCCTTGGTCAGGTGATGCCCACCGCTGTGGTCCAGGAGCATCATATGTTCGGCGGTGCGGTCCAGGACTTTGCCCAGCACTTCTCGACCGCCTAGGAGCAGACGAAGGCGGTTTCTCTGCCCCGACGGCCAGCTGCTGCCTCCAACCAGCCGTCGGCTCGGACGCCTCCGCCAGCTCGCCGCCAAGGACGCCCCCCTGCGGCTCCCTTCCCTCCCATGCGGCCCCAGCAGCAGCCTTCAGCCGGTTCGCGTCGCGGAGGAGGCCACAGGTAAGCGCCCCCCCCCCCCCCCCCCTCAGGCCGTGTGCCCCGCTAAACGCCAGGCGAAGCGATGTTCCTGAGGCGGGCCGCTCAGTGATAGTGTCATGGTTTTTCTCAGGAGGCGGTGGCAGGGCCCCTCCTTCCCCGGTGGAGGGCCGGTGGAGAATCTTTTGTTCTAGCTAGCTCCCTGAGCTGGTTGAGGAAAAGCTGACACTGTCATGGAGCACACAGACTGGCATGAGCGCGCACGACGTCCATTGCGTCGCCCCGTTCATTCCTCTCTGTCTCGGAGGGCGCGGAAGGGTGCGTGTGTCGTCCCCGGGCTACGCCAATCCCTTCCCCCTCTGTCGCCAGACCCCCGGCAGAACAGACCCCCGTGGAACGCTCTGCCTTCCCTGGTCTCTTCTGTCGGGGAGCGGGTTTCGACGGTGCATCCGGACGGGGTAACTCCTGCACGCATGCCGGTCGACCCGCCTCGCTGCCCCTCCGGGGGGACGTCTGTGGTTCGCATGACCCCGTTGGCTCACTTCCTGGAAGCCTAGCTAGCGCTTCCCGTGTATCCCACTGGGTCATCAGAACGATCAGATTCGGCTACGCGATTCAGTTCGCACGGTCTCTTCCCCGCTTCAGGGGAGTTCGCTCCGCGATGGTTGGTGGCAATGCCCCAGTCTTGAGAGCGGAGATTGCGACCCTGCTGGCGAAGGGTGCAATCGAGACGGTCCCTCCAGCCGAGGTGAGGTCCGGGCTTACAGCCCCTACTTCATTGTCCCCAAAAAAGACCGGTGGGTTACGACCGATCCTGGACCTGCGCATTTTGAACCGTTCTCTCCATCGACTACCGTTCAAAATGCTCACGGCCAAACGCATTTTCGAATGTGTTCGGTATCAGGATTGGTTTGCAGCGATCGACCTGAAGGACGCGTACTTCCATGTCTCCATTCTCCCTCGACACAGACCGTTTCTTCGGTTTGCCTTCGAGGGCCAGGCATAACAGTACGCCGTTCTCCCAGTCGGGTTAGCTCTGTCCCCTCGCGTCTTCACGAAGATCGTCGAGGCAGCCCTTGTTCCCCTTCGCGAACACGGGGTTCGCACCCTGAACTATCTCGACGACTGGCTGATACTAGCACACTCTCGAGCTCGGGTTGCGAACACAGAGACCTGGTGCTACGGCACCAAGCCCGTCTGGGCCTTCGGGTCAACCGGGAAAAGAGCAAACTTTGCCCCGTGCAGAGGATCTCTTTTCTCGGCATGGAGATAGACTCGGTCGCCATGTCCGCGCAGCTCACGACGAGCGCGCGCACTCACTGCTGGCTTGTCTTCGACAGTTCGAGGGCAAGAGTGCGGTTCCACTGAAACTATTTCAGAGGCTCCTGGGGCATATGGCATCCGCGGTACGCCGCTCGGTTTGCTTCATATGAGACCGCTTCAGCTGTGGCTTCGCGATCGAGTCCCGAGGTGGGCATGGCATCGCGGCTCGCTCCGAGTTCCAGTGACTCCGACGTGCCGCCGAACCTTCTTCCCGTGGTCGAACCTCAGCTTTTTACGGACAGGGTCCCTATTCAGCGAGTTTCCAGGCATCTCGTTGTCTCCACGGATGCGTCTACCACGGGTTGGGGTGCCATGTGCAATGGGCATGCAGCCGCCGGTTCCTGGACAGGAGCCCAGCGCCTCATGCACATCAATTGCCTCGAGCTGTTGGCAGCACGGCTCGCCCGGCACCGCTTCCGAGCGTGCTCAAGGGCCAGCATGTGCTTGTCCGCTCAGACAACACTACGGCAGTAGCGTACATCTACCACCAGGGGGGGTCTACGCTCGCGCCGGTTGTCGCAGCTCGCCCGCCACCTCTTGATATGGAGTCAGAAGCACCTGAGGTCCCTTCGTGCAGCTACATTCCTGGAGACCGGAACCGGGCAGCCGTCGAGCTGTCCCGGGCCCGTTCCATCTCCGGCGAATGGCGACTCCATCCCCAGTCGGTCCAGCTGATTTGGGACCAGTTCGGGGAGGCACAGATAGACCTGTTCGCCTCTCGGGACTCGTCCCACTGCGCCCAGTTTATTCTCTGACCCGCGGCTCTCTCGGCTCGGATGCGCTGGCGCACAGCTGGCCACGGGGCCCACGCAAGTGTGCGTTCCCCCAGTGAGCCTCCTTGCACGGGTGTTGTGCAAGATCAAGGAGGATGAGGAGCAGGTCTTGCTGGTAGCCCCCTACTGGCCCACCAAGACGTGGTTCTCCGAACTCATGCTCCTCGCGACAGCACCTCCTTGGCCTATTCCTCTGAGACCGTACTCTCTCAGAGACGGGGCACTCTGTGGCACCCTTGTCCCGATCTTGGAGGCTGCACGTGTGGCTCCAGGACGGGACGAGGCAGGTTTGAGTTCGCTGCCACCTGCGGTGGCGGCAACCATCACTTCCGCAAGAGCGTCGTCCACGAGACACCTTTATGCGTTGAAGTGGAACCTCTTCGTCAATTGGTGTTCTTCTCGCTGAGAAGACCCCCGGAGATGTTCGATCGGAGTCGTGCTTCCTTCCTGCAAGAGGGGTTGGAGCGTAGGCTGTCGCCCTCCACCCTTTGGATTTATGTCGCGGCCATTGCCGCGTCTCATGATGCAGTGAAAGGTAAGTCTATGGGAAGCATGACCTGGTCATCAGGTTCCTGAGGGGAGCGAGGGGGCTAAATCCGCCTCCCTCCCCTCCTGCCCTCTGGGGACCTCTCAGTAGTCCTGGGTGCTCTGCAGAGGCCTCCCCTGGAGCCTTTGCAGTCGGTAGAGTTTTTGCCCTGTCCTATGTGACAGCACTCCTGATTGCATTGGTCTCCATCAGGAGAGTAAGGGACCTGCTCACACTCTCTGTTGACGAAGTGTGCCTGGAGTTCGGGCCGGCTTACTCTCACGTATTCCTGAGACCCCGGCCTGGATATATGCCCAAGGTTCCTACCACTCCCCTCCGGGACCTGGTGGTGAACCTGCAAGCGCTGCCCCTGGAGGAGGCAGACCCAGCCTTGGCACTGCTCTGTCCGGTACGTGCTCTCCGCACCTATGTCGACAGAACGCAGTGTTTCAGGACCTCAGACCAGCTCTTTGTCTGTCATGGGGGGAGCCAGAAGGGAAGGGCTCTCTCAAAGCAACGGCTGTCCCACTGGATAGTGGATGCCATTGCTTTGTCTTACCAGCAGCAAGGCCTTCCGTGCCCCCTTGGTGTGACGGCCCATTTCACTCGGAGTGTGGCCTCCTCTTGGGCTTTAGCGCACGGCGCCTCGCTAACAGACATCTGCAGAGCTGCAGGCTGGGCGACACCCAACACCTTCGCCAGATTCTATATCTGCGAATTGAGCCGGTATCCTCTCACGTACTCGTTTCGGCCAGTTCTGGATCCGCTCAGGTGTCTTCGCTTGCTCGCCACTCCACTCCCCGGACTGGATAAGTGCGATATTCCTCAGTTCTTCCATTGAAGCCTTGAGTCCTCCAGCACCGACGATGCGGGCACCACTGCTGTGGCTCTGGATGCTGGCTAGGTGCCTCCATGCGTACGGTTCCCCCTTGGTAACCGTCTCATGTGTATTATCCACTGTAAGCCTCTCTGAGCATGTGTCTTCCCTTGGCAAGCCATCTGCCACCCCTGGAGCTGAAATTAGTAGCCACCTGCGGTTGGTGCTCCAGTGATTCCATATGTGTTCCTATGTGGCCATATGTGTATTCGTAAGTCCTCCCTTCGGTAGGCAGCTGGTAGCATGTCCCCTTCGGGATATGTTTCCCAGTGTACCTTGGTAATCCTGTGTCTAAGTCGGATCCCCTAAGGAAAACAGGTAAGGCTCGGGGGTTCAGACTTTCGCAGGGCACTGGAAGACAGCCTGAAGTTGGCGTGATGGCACAGACCCCCAATCTCCGTCACTTCTGACGTAACTCGAAGTGACTACGAAAGGGAACGTCTCGGTTACGTATGTAACCCTCGTTCCCTGAGTAGGGAACGGAGACGTTACGTCTCCCTGCCACTTCTGCTGTATCGCTGGGTAGATGCCGAGTTCAGTCTTGGCTCCTCAGCGAAGACATACTGCGGTTGCGTTCACTTCCTCCTTTTATACTCACGGAGTAGGGCGGAGTACGCTATGCAAATTTCCGCAGCCCCAAGGCATTGCATGCCATTGGCTCGTGTTTAAATACTCGAAGAGGATTGGCTTTCTATGCGAAACCCCCAATCTCCGTCACTTCTGACGTAACGTCTCCGTTCCCTACTCAGGGAACGAGGGTTACATACGTAACCGAGACGTTTTGGAGAATCATGTAAAAAAATGTCTATCCATCTATGAAGCTAATGTTGCTTACTCAACATATTGTTGTGAACATGTTGCTGGAAACAATTCTGCAAAATATTAGCACTGTATCAGACACATTACACTACAAAAAGTTTTTTGTTTTCCTTGAAACACACCTGCAGTCTAGTTATACTGTAATTGACATATAGTCGAAAACACATCCTAACAGTTAAGCACTCATTTATACTGCTTCAAAATCACTGTCATCTGAACTCTCATAATCAACTTCTTCATGGTCCTCTGGTATCTCCTCGGGATCATTCTCCAGCAGAGAAGCAGCATTCGGTCCTAAAGCCAGGCTGTAAGTTGAGCATATGACTTGGAACTTCTCCTCCACATCTGCAAGCCTTTTCTGAAGAAGACTCAGTAGCCCACCATGACCCTCTTCACTTAAACTGCCTAGTAGGATAAATTAAAAGTGAGGCATGACAATACTTCCATTAAGTTAGTTTTGTTGAGCTATTAATTAACTGACTTTACTGAATATACAGACCATTTAGATCCAGCCACAAGGAATCAATGATGTAAAACGTCTCGGTTACGTATGTAACCCTCGTTCCCTGAGTAGGGAACGGAGACGTTACGTCAGAAGTGACGGAGATTGGGGGATTTCGCCTAGAAAGCCAATCCTCTTCGAGTATTTAAACACGAGCCAATGGCATGTAATGCCTTGGGGCTGCGGAAATTTGCATAGCGTACTCCGCCCTACTCCGTGAGTATAAAAGGAGGAAGTGAACGCAACCGCAGTATGTCTTCGCTGAGGAGCCAAGACTGAACTCGGCATCTACCCAGCGATACAGCAGAAGTGGCAGGGAGACGTAACGTCTCCGTTCCCTACTCAGGGAACGAGGGTTACATACGTAACCGAGACGTTCCCTTTCGTAGTCACTTCGAGTTACGTCAGAAGTGACGGAGATTGGGGGTCTGTGCCATCACGCCAACTTCAAGCTGTCTTCCAGTGCCCTGCGAAAATCTGAACCCCTCTCTTTTTTTTTTTTTTTTTTTGGGATCTTACTTTGACACAGGATTACCAAGGTACACTGGGAAACATATCCCGGAGGGGACATGTTACCAGATGCCTACCAGAGGGAGGACTTAAGAATACTCATATGGTATAAGAACACATATGGAACACTGGAGTACCAGCTGTAGGTGGCTAAAATTTTAAACTCCAGGGTTGGCAGATGGCTTGCCAAGGGAAGACACATGCTCAGAGAGTCTTACAGTGGATAATACACATGAGACGGTTACCAAGGGGGAACCGTACGCATGGAGGCACCTAGCTAGCATCCAGAGCCACAGCAGTGGAGCCCGCATCGTCGGTGCTGGAGGACTCGAGTCTTCAATGGAAGAACTGAGGAAAATCGCACTTATCCAGTCCGGGGAGTGGAGTGGCGAGCAAGCGAAGACACCTGAGCGGGTCCAGTACCGGCCGGAACGAGTACGAGAGAGGACACTGGCTCAATTCGCAGATTATAGAATCTGGCGAAGGTGTTGGGTGTCGCCCAGCCTGCAGCTCTGCAGATGTCTGTTAGCGAGGCGCCGTGCACTAAAGCCCAAGAGGAGGCCACACTCCGAGTGGAATGGGCCGTCACACCAAGGGGACACGGACGGCCTTGCTGCTGGTAAGACAAAGCAATGGCGTCCACAATCCAGTGGGACAGCCGTTGCTTTGAGAGAGCCCTTCCCTTCTGGCTCCCTCCATAACTGACAAAGAGCTGGTCTGAGGTCCTGAAACACTGCGTTCTGTCGACATAGGTGCGGAGAGCACGTACCGGACAGAGCAGTGCCAAGGCTGGGTCTGCCTCCTCCAGGGGCAGCGCTTGCAGGTTCACCACCTGGTCCCGGAAGGGAGTGGTGGGAACCTTGGGCACATATCCAGGCCGGGGTCTCAGGATCACGTGAGAGTAAGCCGGCCCGAACTCCAGGCACGCTTCGTCAATGGAGAATGCGTGCAGGTCCCCCACCCTCTTGATGGAGGCCAATGCAACCAGGAGTGCTGTCTTCATGGACAGAAACTTTAACTCTACTGATTGCAAAGGCTCAAAGGGATGCCTCTGCAGAGCACTTAAAACTACTAAGAGGTCCCAAGAAGGTACGAGGGGAGGACGAGGCGGATGCAGCCTCCTCGCTCCCCTCAGGAATCTGATGACCAGGTCGTGCTTCCCTAAGGACTTACCTTCCACTGCTTCATGAGAAGCGGCAATGGCCGCGACGTAAACCTTAAGGGTGGAGGGCGACAGCCTGCGCTCCAACCCTTCTTGCAGGAAGGAAAGCACGACACTGATCGAACATCTCCGGGGGTCTTCTCCGCGAGAAGAGCACCAATTGACGAAGAGGTTCCACTTCAACGCATAAAGGTGTCTCGTGGACGACGCTCTTGCGGAAGTGATGGTTGCCGCCACCGCAGGTGGCAGCGAACTCAAACCTGCCTCGTCCCGTCCAGGAGCCACACGTGCAGCCTCCAAAGATCGGGACGAGGGTGCCACAGAGTGCCCCGTCTCTGAGAGAGTAGGTCTTGTCTCAGAGGAATAGGCCAAGGAGGTGCTGTCGCGAGGAGCATGAGATCGGAGAACCACGTCTTGGTGGGCCAGTAGGGGGCTACCAGCAAGACCTTCTCCTCGTCCTCCTTGATCTTGCACAACACCCGTGCAAGGAGGCTCACTGGGGGAAACGCATACTTGCGTGGGCCCCGTGGCCAGCTGTGCGCCAGCGCATCCGAACCGAGAGTGCCCCAGGTCAGAGAATAAAACTGGGCGCAGTGGGCTGAGTCCCGAGAGGCGAACAGATCTATCTGTGCCTCCCCGAACTCTTCCTAGATCAGCTGGACCGACTGGGGATGGAGTCGCCATTCGCCGGAGATGGGACGGACCCGTGACAGCTCGTCGGCTGCCCAGTTCCGGTCTCCAGGAATGTAAACTGCACGAAGGGACCTCAGGTGCTTCTGACCCCATATCAAGAGGTGGCAGGCGAGCTGCGACAACTGGCGCGAGCGTAGACCCCCCTGGTGGTTGATGTACGCTACAGCCGTAGTGTTGTCTGAGCGGACAAGCACATGCTGGCCCTTGAGCAACGCTCTGAAGCGGTGCAGGGCGAGCCGTACTGCCAGCAGCTCGAGGCAATTGATGTGCATGAGGCGCTGGGCTCCTGTCCAGGAGCCGGCGGCTGCATGCCCATTGCACATGGCACCCCAACCCGTGGTAGATGCATCCGTGGAGACGACGAGATGTCTGGAAACTCGCTGAATAGGGACGCCTGTGCGTAAAAAGCTGAGGTTCGACCACGGGAAGAAGGTTCGCCGGCATGCCGGAGTCACTGGGACTCGGAGCGAGCCGCGATGCCATGCCCACCTCGGGACTCGATCGCGAAGCCACAGCTGAAGCGGTCTCATATGAAGCAAACCGAGCGGCGTTGCCGCGGCCGCGGATGCCATATGCCCCAGGAGCCTCTGAAATAGTTTCAGTGGAACCGCACTCTTGCCCTCGAACTGTCGAAGACAAGTCAGCAGTGAGTGCGCGCGCTCGTTCGTGAGCTGCGCGGACATGGCGACCGAGTCTATCTCCATGCCGAGAAAAGAGATCCTCTGCACGGGGCAAAGTTTGCTCTTTTCCCGGTTGACCCGAAGGCCCAGACGGGCTAGGTGCCGGAGCACCAAGTCTCTGTGTTCGCAAAGCTGAGCTCGAGAGTGTGCTAGTATCAGCCAGTCGTCGAGATAATTCAGGATGCGAACCCCGTGTTCGCGAAGGGGAACAAGGGCTGCCTCGACGATCTTCGTGAAGACGCGAGGGGACAGAGCTAACCCGAATGGGAGAACGGCGTACTGATATGCCTGGCCCTCGAAGGCAAACCGAAGAAACGGTCTGTGTCGAGGTAAAATGGACACATGGAAGTACGCGTCCTTCAGGTCGATCGCTGCAAACCAATCCTGATACCGAACACATTCGAAAATGCGTTTGGCCGTGAGCATTTTGAACGGTAGTCGATGGAGAGAACGGTTCAAAATGCGCAGGTCCAGGATCGGTCGTAACCCACCGGTCTTCTTGGGGACAATGAAGTAGGGACTGTAAAACCCGGACCTCACCTCGGCTGGAGGGACCGTCTCGATTGCACCCTTCGCCAGCAGGGTCGCAATCTCCGCTCTCAGGACTGGGGCATTGCCACCGACTATCGTGGAGCGAACTCCCCTGAAGCGGGGAGGAGACCGTGCGAACTGAATCGCGTAGCCGAATCTGATCGTTCTGATGACCCAGCGGGATACCCCGGGAAGCACTAGCCAGGCTTCCAGGAAGTGAGCCAACGGGGTCATGTGAACCACAGACGTCCCCCCGGAGGGGCAGCGTGGCGGGTCGACTGGCACGCGTGCAGGGGTTACCCCGCTCGGATGCGTCGAAGCCCGCTCCCCGACAGAAGGGACCAGGGAAAGCGGAGCGTTCTACGGGGGTCCGTTCTGCCGGGGGTCTGGCGACAGAGGGGGAAGGGATTGGCGTAGCCCGGGGACGACACACGCACCCTTCCGCGCCCTCCGAGACAGAGAGGAGTGAGTGGGCCGACACACTGGGGCATCGAGGGCACTCACTCCAGTCTGTGAGCTCAGTGAGGATGTCAAGTCTTTCTTTAACCAGTTTAGGGTGCTGCCCACCCGTGGGTGAGCAGCGGGGAGCTGAGAACAAAAGATTCTCCCCCGGCCCTCCACCGGGGGAAGGAGGGGGCCTGCTACCGCCTCCTGCGAAAGACTCGAGATCGACACTGAGCTGCCCGTGTCAGGATCTTCGCTTAGCCTGGCGTTTAGCGGGGCGAGCGGCCTGAGGGGGCTGTGACGCCGGTCTGCGGCCTCCTCGACGCCGGGGCCCGGGTGAAGGCTGCTGCTGGGGCCGGGCGGGAGGGAGGGGAGCCGCAGGGGGGCGTCCTCGGCGGCGAGCAGGGGGAGGCACCTGTGCCGACGACTGGGTGGAGGCAGCAGCTGGTCGCCGGGGCAGGATGTGTTTAATGGCCTCCGTCTGCTTCTGGGCAGTGGAGAACTGTTGGGCGAAGTCCTCCACCGCACCGCCGAAAAGGCCAACCTGGGAGAGCGGAGCGTCGAGCAGACGAGTCCGCTCAGCGCTCCACGTGTCCGCCAGGTTGAGCCAAAGATGACGCTCCTGAACCACGCTAGTGGCCATCACCTGACCAACGGCGCGAGCAGCCACTTTCGTTGCCCGGAGAGCAAGGTCAGTGGCGGACCGCAGTTCTTTAAATGCCGTCGGATCAGTCCCGCCCTCGTGCATGTCTCTGAGCAACTTCGCTTGGAAGACCTGCAAAGTGGTCATAGCATGCAGAGCGGAGGCCGCCTGTCCCGCCGCTCTGTAGGATCGCGCCGCCATAGCAGACGAGAACCCAGAGGCTTTGGATGGGTGCTTAGGAGGACCACGGGTGGAAGCGCTCTGTGGACACAGCTGCATCGCAACAGAGCGCTCCACCCGGGGCATCCCAGTGCACCCACGGGCGGCCCCGCCGTCGAGGGGGGGAAAGGCGGGGGAGAGATCGCGCTCTCGAGTGGACAAAGGAGCCCCCCAAGAGCGCGATAACTCCGCATGCAGCTCGGGGAAAAAAGGTATTGGAGTCGGCCGTGGCTTTGCAGCGGCAGCCTTGTCCAAAAACCAGTTATCCATCCGTGAGAGATCGGGGTAGGATGGAGGTTTCCATTCTAGCCCGATACTCCCAGCGGCTCGAGACAGCATGGCCGTCAGCTCGGGATCTGACGCGGACAACGCTGGAACTCCCGAAGGAGGCAACGCAGCCGGATCTTCCTCTCCCGAGGAGTCAAGCCCGCCTAGTGATGCTGTGATAGACATCGCATCATCATCTGGAGCGCTGCTCGAAGCAGCCGGTGCCGCCGAAGAGACAACCGACCGAGTCGAACTAGCGCCCGCTGGCTCACGCACTGAGGCGGGAGGTGTGGCCCGAGGAATCGTCGGGGCTTTATCCCACACCGTCACCGTTAGATCGCCCGGTCCCCGGGTCGACGGGCCCACTTTCGTGAAGGAAGCCGATCGAGTAGGGGGGACCGGGGCTCTCACTCTAGTGAGATCATTGAGCCGCGACCTCAGTGTGGAGATGGTCATGCTCCCACAGAAGGAACATGAGTCATCCACGAACGCTGCTGCTGCATGCTGAATGCCCAAGCATACAAAGCAGCGTTCGTGACCATCAGATGACGATAGAAATCTACCACATCCAGAAGGGCACGGGCGAACCATCTTTAAAAAGACGTGCCGCGTGCAGCTCTTTCACAGAGAGGAGAGAAATTCACTCTTTCAGCGCTGAGGCTACCAGGGAGAAGCGCAAAGTCTGGCAAACCACTGCACAGATCGCAGGCAATGCAGAATCTCGCTGGGTACCGCCGTCACACCAACACTGAAGAGGACGCTCGTCTCGAAGAGTCTTGAATTAGCTTTTCAGGAGTGAAGAGGTTCTCTTGGCTCCGAAGCGAAAACATACTGCGGTTGCGTTCACTTCCTCCTTTTATACTCACGGAGTAGGGCGGAGTACGCTATGCAAATTTCCGCAGCCCCAAGGCATTACATGCCATTGGCTCGTGTTTAAATACTCGAAGAGGATTGGCTTTCTAGGCGAAATCCCCCAATCTCCGTCACTTCTGACGTAACTCGAAGTGACTACGAAAGGGAACTTGATGATCTCAAAGTGAGTGGGGTTTTATAGGATCCCTAAAACCATTACAGCAAGAATCTAATAAAAGTTAGCTTCTTACCACTGTTTCTGACCAAAGACATTTCGGATATCCTTGTCCTAATGTTTCCAGACAGCTTTCTGAAATAGGTGCAGTGCTGTCTCATCTCCCTCATCACAATGATCTTTTCCTCTTGAAGGCGCACTTTTGACATGTACACATCAAAAATCTTCTTCTTGGTGAGAATGTTACTGGATTCTGAAGTCACACAAATAACATTCCATCAATACAAATTTGACCTGTACATTCTAAACAGCAGGCAAAACATAAGTAGTTTATGCCTTAGAGAGAAATTGCTACATACCACTGCTGTGCACTTCCCGAGGCCAAATTAGACTGTCTCCTCCCACAGAGAGCCCGGTCTCCACCTTCTCTTCAATGATGCGCTCCTCATCTGCCACCTGCTCATTGTAGAGCTTGATTGTTTCCAAGAGTTTTCTCTTCTCTTCCCACAATTTTCTTCGACGCAAGTGTCGAACTTTGTTGCTGTCTATAAAAATTGCAAAACACAGAAAACATGATGCACAAGCCCATTCACATGCAGATATGAGAAAGTTCAATGAAATACTAATACTTATAACTGACTAAAGATTTAATAAATTAAAATGTTGTAAAAAAAAAAATGCATCATGACTTAAAATGTGTAATAGAGGCCTAATATCTGTAAAACTAAAAGGAAGACATTTTAAAATTAAGAAGCTGAAAACAAGTTAATACCAAAACAATACAGATAAGACGTCTCCAAGTAATAAACATTACATAAATATTAGGTGACTTATCAACATACCAGTCTGATTATAAAGGCTGGCTTTTTTTTGATGAACACCAAGAAACATTTGTTCAATAGATTCGGTCATCACATCTGGTACCAGAATCTTAAAGCAACAACAATACATGTAAATGATTATGGTGTATTTTAGGCTGTAAATTTAAACAGTTTGAAGTTCAAGTTAAGTTTATTTAAAGCCCTAAATCAATTATTACAGTCTCAAAGGAGCTTACAAGCCCACAAGTTTATAACAAACAAAACAGGACATGTCCAGTTACACAATGAATTATCACGCAGTAATATTAGTAAGCTACATAGAAGAATGTCCATAAAACACTGTACCGTCAGTAGCCCATTGTCTGACATCATCTACCCACTGATGCACGACATTCTCAGGACACCCCAGCTCACTGCTCAAACTCTCCAGTCTCTGAGACTCAGCCTCAGCCTTTTTGAGAGTCTGGTGTGTAAAATAAAAAAGAAAAAGAAAAAAAAGATTTTTGCCTTTGTGATCTTAAAAAGAGAGAAAAACATGAAAAGCTATTTATACCCAACTCAGACACAACATAATACCTTGATGTATCTGCTGGGTAGTGTGAAATGAAGGCCTTCTAGCTTCCGTCGGTTCCATCCAATTGCATGGATAGTTAGCATGTCATTTCTGGCTTTAAAGACAAAATGATGTGATGGAGGAAAGTCCCATTAATGCCCATGAGATTTTACTTCATCCACACATTGAACATTGAGTTTTAATTAAAGAGAGATGTAATGCATTTCTATTAATGTGTTACTTACTATCATAATAGAATATTTCCAGCTTTATATTTGCATTTTGCAATACATGTTACATAATATTTGCAATCTCAGAGTACAAAGTATTAGACATAAAAAAATAAAAACAATAAAAAGAAGAAAGAATAAAAGACAGGTTTCCTAAAATAATATAAATAAGCAACAATTACCAGATTTTGTCATGTACTTGGTTGTGAGGGCACAACGAGACAGGTAGCTGTTTACCATTTCGACCTCCTCCCCAGCAGTTGTGCCAGCACCTTCCTGATTTTTGCCACTCCAGATTATCTAACAATTTATTGTGGCACTTATATTATAATCATTTACAGTGTATTATATAAGTCATAAAATTACAATTTCAAAAGGTATTATAAAGAATATGCAGTACCTCACACTTGGTTGAATGAGCCTTGGCATGCATGACAGAAAGGAATGGTCTCATCTGCAGTAAAGGTCTGAGTTCCAACATGGAGACTGCCAACTTCTCGAGATAAGGCCAATACTTGCAAGCAATATCTGTGCAATAGAACTGCCCGTTTGTGGCTGCTTGGAGATCCTTCTGCAGGTACAGCGGATAAGCAAATATTTCCCCCCTGTACATGTTAAGAGCCTTGAGTAGCACTCCGTGTCTGCAAACAACCACCTCAAGGCCCTCTTCATCCAGTTTGCTTGCTTTTCTGGCTGTTTCACGTGCAGCAGACCACTGACTGGCTCCACAGATCCCTTTGCCGGCAGTCTGCATGACAAAATAATTCTGGTTAAAACTGAAAGTTGCTTTTTGTTCTAGTTACTTCATCCATCAGGATGAGTCAGATTACATCACACCAACTGGCATCTTTGTAATGATCAGTGATAATAAAAGGTTTACTTTCAAACTACTACTAAGGAGGAGCTTCAGAAAATGCATCTTCCACTTTCTTTAGAGTGACAAACTGCATGCATAGTCACTATCTCTTACAGAGATCTGCTATTACATAATGAGTGAGCTGCTAAACTAGCCATTTTGAATGCCACCACACATACCATGTTTAATTTCAAACCTCAACACAAGATTGCTTAAAAGAGTGCAGCATGCAAGGGATACAATATCCATTTAATAAAGCAACAATCATACATTTCAAATTTTGGATTTAAATCATAGGAGCAAAAACTAACACTTTTCATTTTACTCCTGATCTCATCAACAAAATGGTGTACGTCAGTGTCCTTGGCAATGAAGGTGCCATCAAAATAGGGTTCCTCTGACCTTAATAGAATAAGAAAAAATATATATTTAGTGCAAGACATTATATGTTCTGTTAATTTTACATTAAGTAAAATGATTACAAGTTTAAAACAACGAACCCTTTTGACTGCCGAAATCGGTACACTTTTCTGTTGCCGTCTGCACAAAGAGCGAGCATGTTAGGTGTACAAGCCGGGCAGGTGAAGTGCTCTACACTGGCCATTTCTTCACACTGGTACTGGCAGAATGTGTATTCCATGCTTCTTTTCCCAGCCTGTACATGCGATTAGTGAAGAAGAGTAAAATGAAATAGCTACACTAATATTCTCTACCATCTTAACTTTGATCCACACTGATCTTACCCTTCCAAACAGACAAGTCCTTCTCTCCAACATCCGCAAAAAACCTTGTCTCGATAATCCTGGTGCAACAGTTTTCATTTCTTCAAATGTACTGAAGACATCGACTGAAAAAAGCGTGTCTGCATTCACAGATGCTGGCCAGTACCCACTTCTTATTAGGTCGCTCATGTCAGGTGTCCAATGAGCCAGACATAATCTACACAACAAGCTTGGCAAGTGCAAGTCATACCGACCTAAAATAAAAAAATAGAACATTCTAACACACGAAGGGACAAGAATTCTTTTTAAATATAAAACGTCTCGGTTACGTATGTAACCCTCGTTCCCTGAGTAGGGAACGGAGACGTTACGTCAGAAGTGACGGAGATTGGGGGGTTTCGCATAGAAAGCCAATCCTCTTCGAGTATTTAAACACGAGCCAATGGCATGCAATGCCTTGGGGCTGCGGAAATTTGCATAGCGTACTCCGCCCTACTCCGTGAGTATAAAAGGAGGAAGTGAACGCAACCGCAGTATGTCTTCGCTGAGGAGCCAAGACTGAACTCGGCCTCTACCCAGCGATACAGCAGAAGTGGCAGGGAGACGTAACGTCTCCGTTCCCTACTCAGGGAACGAGGGTTACATACGTAACCGAGACGTTCCCTTTCGTAGTCACTTCGAGTTACGTCAGAAGTGACGGAGATTGGGGGTCTGTGCCATCACGCCATCTTCAAGCTGTCTTCCAGTGCCCTGCGAAAGACTGGACCCCCGAGCCTTACCTCTTTTTTTTTTTTTTTTTTTTGGGGATCCGACTTTGACACAGGATTACCAAGGTACACTGGGAAACATATCCCGAAGGGGACATGCTACCAGCTGCCTACCGAAGGGAGGACTTATGAATACACATATGGCCACATAGGAACTCATATGGAACACTGGAGTACCAACCGCAGGTGGCTACTAATTTAAACTCCAGGGGTGGCAGATGGCTTGCCAAGGGAAGACACATGCTCAGAGAGGCTTACAGTGGATAATACACATGAGACGGTTACCAGGGGGAACCGTGCGCATGGAGGCACCTAGCTAGCATCCAGAGCAACGCAGTGGCGCCCGCATCGTCGGTGCTGGAGGACTCAAGACTTCAATGGAAGAACTGAGGAAATATCGCACTTATCCAGTCCGGGGAGTGGAGTGGCGAGCAAGCGAAGACACCTGAGCGGATCCAGAACTGGCCGAAACGAGTACGTGAGAGGATACCGGCTCAATTCGCAGATTATAGAATCTGGCGAAGGTGTTGGGTGTCGCCCAGCCTGCAGCTCTGCAGATGTCTGTTAGCGAGGCGCCGTGCGCTAAAGCCCAAGAGGAGGCCACACTCCGAGTGGAATGGGCCGTCACACCAAGGGGGCACGGAAGGCCTTGCTGCTGGTAAGACAAAGCAATGGCATCCACAATCCAGTGGGACAGCCGTTGCTTTGAGAGAGCCCTTCCCTTCTGGCTCCCTCCATGACAGACAAAGAGCTGGTCTGAGGTCCTGAAACACTGCGTTCTGTCGACATAGGTGCGGAGAGCACGTACCGGACAGAGCAGTGCCAAGGCTGGGTCTGCCTCCTCCGGGGGCAGCGCTTGCAGGTTCACCACCTGGTCCCGGAAGGGAGTGGTGGGAACCTTGGGCACATATCCAGGCCGGGGTCTCAGGATCACGTGAGAGTAAGCCGGCCCGAACTCCAGGCACGCTTCGTCAACGGAGAATGCGTGCAGGTCCCCCACCCTCTTGATGGAGGCCAATGCAACCAGGAGTGCTGTCTTCATGGACAGAAACTTTAACTCTACCGATTGCAAAGGCTCAAAGGGATGCCTCTGCAGAGCACTTAGAACTACCGAGAGGTCCCAAGAGGGTACGAGGGGAGGACGAGGCGGATGCAGCCTCCTCGCTCCCCTCAGGAACCTGATGACCAAGTCGTGCTTCCCTAAGGACTTACCTTCCACTGCTTCATGAGAAGCGGCAATGGCCGCGACGTAAACCTTAAGGGTGGAGGGCGACAGCCTGCGCTCCAACCCCTCTTGCAGGAAGGAAAGCACGACACTGATCGAACATCTCCGGGGGTCTTCTCCGCGAGAAGAGCACCAATTGACGAAGAGGTTCCACTTCAACGCATAAAGGTGTCTCGTGGACGACGCTCTTGCGGAAGTGATGGTTGCCGCCACCGCAGGTGGCAGCGAACTCAAACCTGCCTCGTCCCGTCCAGGAGCCACACGTGCAGCCTCCAAAGATCGGGACGAGGGTGCCACAGAGTGCCCCGTCTCTGAGAGAGTAGGTCTTGTCTCAGAGGAATAGGCCAAGGAGGTGCTGTCGCGAGGAGCATGAGATCGGAGAACCACGTCTTGGTGGGCCAGTAGGGGGCTACCAGCAAGACCTGCTCTTCGTCCTCCTTGATCTTGCACAACACCCGTGCAAGGAGGCTCACTGGGGGAAACGCATACTTGCGTGGGCCCCGTGGCCAGCTGTGCGCCAGCGCATCCGAGCCGAGAGTGCCGCGGGTCAGAGAATAAAACTGGGCGCAGTGGGACGAGTCCCGAGAGGCGAACAGGTCTATCTGTGCCTCCCCGAACTCGTCCCAAATCAGCTGGACCGACTGGGGATGCTGGACCGCCATTCGCCGGAGATGGGGCGGACCCGGGACAGCTCGTCGGCTGCCCAGTTCCGGTCTCCAGGAATGTAAACTGCACGAAGGGACCTCAGGTGCTTCTGACTCCATATCAAGAGGTGGCGGGCGAGCTGCGACAACTGGCGTGAGCGTAGACCCCCCTGGTGGTTGATGTACGCTACTGCCGTAGTGTTGTCTGAGCGGACAAGCACATGCTGGCCCTTGAGCAACGCTCGGAAGCGGCGTAGGGCGAGCCGTACTGCCAACAGCTCGAGGCAATTGATGTGCATGAGGCGCTGGGCTCCTGTCCAGGAACCGGCGGCTGCATGCCCATTGCACATGGCACCCCAACCCGTGGTAGATGCATCCGTGGAGACAACGAGATGCCTGGAAACTCGCTGAATAGGGACGCCGGTCCGTAAGAAGCTGAGGTTCGACCACGGGAAGAAGGTTCGGCGGCACGCTGGAGTCACTGGAACTCGGAGCGAGCCGCGATGCCATGCCCACCTCGGGACTCGATCGCGAAGCCACAGCTGAAGCGGTCTCATATGAAGCAAACCGAGCGGCGTTGCCGCGGCCGCGGATGCCATATGCCCCAGGAGCCTCTGAAATAGTTTCAGTGGAACCGCACTCTTGCCCTCGAACTGTCGAAGACAAGTCAGCAGTGAGTGCGCGCGCTCGTTCGTGAGCTGCGCGGACATGGCGACCGAGTCTATCTCCATGCCGAGAAAAGAGATCCTCTGCACGGGGCAAAGTTTGCTCTTCTCCCGGTTGACCCGAAGGCCCAAACGGGCTAGGTGCCGGAGCACCAAGTCTCTGTGTTCGCAAAGCTGAGCTCGAGAGTGTGCTAGTATCAGCCAGTCGTCGAGATAATTCAGGATGCGAACCCCGTGTTCGCGAAGGGGAACAAGGGCTGCCTCGACGATCTTCGTGAAGACGCGAGGGGACAGAGCTAACCCGAATGGGAGAACGGCGTACTGATATGCCTGGCCCTCGAAGGCAAACCGAAGAAACGGTCTGTGTCGAGGTAAGATGGACACATGGAAGTACGCGTCCTTCAGGTCGATCGCTGCAAACCAATCCTGATACCGAACACATTCGAAAATGCGTTTGGCCGTGAGCATTTTGAACGGTAGTCGATGGAGAGAACGGTTCAAAATGCGCAGGTCCAGGATCGGTCGTAACCCACCGGTCTTCTTGGGGACAATGAAGTAGGGGCTGTAAAACCCGGACTTCACCTCGGCTGGAGGGACCGTCTCGATTGCACCCTTCGCCAGCAGGGTCGCAATCTCCGCTCTCAGGACTGGGGCATTGCCACCAACTATCGTGGAGCGAACTCCCCTGAAGCGGGGAGGAGACCGTGCGAACTGAATCGCGTAGCCGAATCTGATCGTTCTGATGACCCAGCGGGAAATCCCGGGAAGCGCTAGCCAGGCTTCCAGGAAATGAGCCAGCGGGGTCATGCGAACCACAGACGTCCCCCCGGAGGGGCAGCGGTGCGGGTCGACTGGCACGCGTGCAGGAGTTACCCCGCTCGGATGCGTCGAAGCCCGCTCCCTGACAGAAGGGACCAGGGAAAGCGGAGCGTTCCACGGGGGTCTGTTCTGCCGGGGGTCTGGCGACAGAGGGGGAAGGGATTGGTGTAGCCCTGGGACGACACACGCACCCTTCCGCGCCCTCAGAGACAGAGAGGAGTGTGTGGGCTGACGCACGGGGGCATCGAGCGCACCCACTCCAGTCTGTGAGCTCAGTGAGGATGTCAAGTCTTTCTTTAACCAGTTCAGGGTGCTGCCCACCCGTGGGTGAGCAGCGGGGAGCTGAGAACAAAAGATTCTCCCCCGGCCCTCCACCGGGGGAAGGAGGGGGCCTGCTACCGCCTCCTGTGAAAGACTCGAGATCGTCACTGAGCGGCCCGTGTCAGGATCTTCGCTTGGCCTGGCGTTTAGCGGGGCGAGCGGCCTGAGGGGGCTGAGACGCCGGCCTGCGGCCTCCTCGACGCCGGGGCCCGGGTGAAGGCTGCTGCTGGGGCCGGGCGGGAGGGAGGGGAGCCGCAGGGGGGCGTCCTCGGCGGCGAGCAGCGGGAGGCACCTGCGCCGACGACTGGGTGGAGGCAGCAGCTGGTCGTCGGGGCAGGATGTGTTTAATGGCCTCCGTCTGCTTCTGGGCGGTGGAGAACTGCTGGGCGAAGTCCTCGACCGCACCGCCGAAAAGGCCAACCTGGGAGAGCGGAGCGTCGAGCAGACGAGTCCGCTCAGCGCTCCGCGTGTCTGCCAGGTTGAGCCAGAGATGTCGCTCCTGAACCACCGAAGTGGCCATCACCTGACCGACGGCGCGAGCAGCCACTTTCGTTGCCCGGAGAGCAAGGTCAGTGGCGGACCGCAAATCTTTAAATGCCGTCGAGTCAGTCCCGCCCTCGTGCATGTCTCTGAGCATCTTCGCTTGGAAGACCTGCAAAGTGCTCATGGCATGCAAAGCGGAAGCCGCCTGTCCCGCCGCTCTATAGGCTCGCGCCGCCATAGCAGACGAGAACCCACAGGCTTTGGATGGGTGCTTAGGAGGACCACGGGTGGAGGCGCTCTGTGGACACAGCTGCATCGCAACAGAGCGCTCCACCGGGGGCATCCCAGTGTACCCACGGGCGGCCCCACCGTCGAGGGGGGGAAAGGCGGGGGAGAGATCGCGCTCTCGAGTGGACAAAGGAGCCCCCCAAGAGCGCGATAACTCCGCATGCAGCTCGGGGAAAAAAGGTATTGGAGTTGGCCGTGGCCTCGCGGCGGCAGCTTTGTCCAGATACCAATTATCCATCCGCGAGAGATCGGGGCAGGATGGAGGTTTCCATTCTAGCCCGATACTCCCAGCGGCTCGAGACAGCATGGCCGTCAGCTCGGGATCTGACACGGGCAACGCTGGCACTCCCGAAGGGGGCAACGCAGCCGCATCTTCCTCTCCCGAGGACTCAAGCCCGCCTAGTGATGCTGTGATAGACATCACATCATCATCTGGAGCGCTGCTCGAAGCAGCCGGTGCCGCCGAAGAGACAACCGACCGAGTCGCGCTAGCGCTCGCTGGCTCACGCACTGAGGCGGGAGGTGTGGCCCGAGGAATCGTCGGGGCTTTATCCCACACCGTCACCGTTAGATCGCCGGGTCCCCGGGTCGACGGGCCCCCTTCCGTGAAGGAAGCCGATCGAGTAGGGGGGACCGGGGCTCTCACTCTAGTGAGATCATTGAGCCTCGACCTCAGTGTGGAGATGGTCATGCTCCCACAGAAGGAACATGAGTCATCCACGAACGCTGCTGCTGCATGCTGAATGCCCAGGCATACAAAGCAGCGTTCGTGACCATCAGATGATGACAGAAATCTACCACATCCAGAAGGGCACGGGCGAACCATCTTTAAAAAGACGTGCCGCGTGCAGCTCTTTCACTTTCACTTTTATGAGAAAGGAGAAATTCACTCTTTCAGCGCTGAAGCTGCCAGGGAGAAGTGCAAAGTCTGGCAGACCACTGCTCAGATCGCAGGCAATGCAAAATCTCGCTGGGTACCGCCGTCACACCAACACTGAAGAGGACGCTCGTTCTCGAAGAGTCTTGAATCAGCTTTTAGGAGTGAAGAGGTTCTCTTGGCTCCGAAGCGAAAACATACTGCGGTTGCGTTCACTTCCTCCTTTTATACTCACGGAGTAGGGCGGAGTACGCTATGCAAATTTCCGCAGCCCCAAGGCATTGCATGCCATTGGCTCGTGTTTAAATACTCGAAGAGGATTGGCTTTCTATGCGAAACCCCCCAATCTCCGTCACTTCTGACGTAACTCGAAGTGACTACGAAAGGGAACCATAGTTCCTACCATTTATGCAAACCAAAATGATTGCTCTGCCAGCTGATTCTGTGAAATTTGAAGGGTCGCAAGTGCATAACTGGACAGGTCTCACTGTAGGTAATAAACATACTGAAAAGAGAAGAGAAATAATTTGAGCGAAGCATTAAAAATATGTACAATTAACATAATAAAAGTTTAAAAAAAAATAATAATAATAATAATAAAACACTTTACCAAAAAGGTTCAAAACACTACCTTGATTGACCAGTGTATATTTGCCATCTTTTTTTACACAGCACACTGTTGGCTCAATGGGCTTGTAAATTCCCTCAATGCAGGACTCCCTGTTATGGAGGGTGAGTTTTTTGTGTATGTGCGTGTCACAATCCATACACAGCCACTCTTGTGGCATGCAGTCTCTGCAGCGAATGACGGCAGGAGATGTGCAGTGGCTGCAGTTCTTTTCTGGAGCCACATTGCAGGACAGCAAGCAGTTGATATGAAAAGACCTTGCTTTCCTCCACTCGTCTTGGGCTACAGATTGGCGCAAGCACCATGATGTGGATGTTGAAGGGGACTTGTTGGTGCCTTGAACGTCTGCTGAGGTCAGAACATCCTGCAGTTTCTGCATTTCAATGTCTAAAATACAAAATTAAGAAAATAATAATTCCTTTCACGCTTATTGCTAAATTGCTTAATTACAGGTGTCATCTTACCAAATAAGTGTTGAGAGCAGTTTGATTGTGTAACTGTGGGGACCTCCTCAGATGACTCAAAAGGTGTCGCGTCCTCACTGCCAACCACAGAAACAACTGAAAAGATAGATAGGAAGGAAAAAAGGAAAGAGAAAATGTTCATGTCTTACAAGCATACAATACAGTGTTCATTTAGTGACTTAAGGCTATAATCGGTTGATTGATATGTCTGACACTTCCTTTAAACTCTAAACGTTTTTTTGAAAAAACTTGTTAGCAGCATGAACCTGACACTGCTGCTTCACTTCTACTTATTTTTTTTTTTGGAATTGCTAAGCATTGCAGTTAAATCCATAACATAAATAACACATCCACCATGTGGTGTTTCTGATGGCACAGTTAAACATTCAGTATTTAAAGGAAAATTATTAAAATCCAGAAACAGAAATCCTATTAACCTTACAAACCTACCAAACAAACAGCAAGCTGAATTCTGTATACAATGGCCACAATTATATTTACTAATCACAAATAATCTTGGAAGGCATGGACTACCTGTAGCTGAAGCACGTTTTCGTGTCTCTCCACTTCTGCTTCTTTTTAGCAGTGGACGTCCTTTAGCATCTCTCTCCACCCATCGGACATTAAATTTATTACTTTTAGCAGATGTTGCTTTGTCCTTCGCTTGCTTTGCCTTGAATGACAGAAAGTGAGCAGTTTATTATAAAACTGAAATACAGCCAAATCTTGAGCAGTTCATTCAAATTTTGCACTCTAATTCCCACTCCTTATTGGGAATTAGAGTGCAATTGTCCAATTGTCCAATAACCAATTGTCTCAAAAAATACTCACTTTGGTTTGAGCAAGGAACATGTCTGAAAGGAAAATAGCATCATCTGCTCTCCCTCTGTTTTGCTGAGCAGCCATTTCAAAGATACTATACTGGAAAGGAAGATAAAAACACAGTCAGATAAAAAGTATTAAGGATGTATAGTATAGGGTTGCTATAGGCTATATAAAAACTAAATAAAAAAATGTTTTGAGACAGTGAGAGAGAGAGAGTAAGGTGAAATAAAAAATAAATAATAGAGTAACAATACTTACTTGAAGACAGTGACGCTTCAGAAAAGAGATAGAGATCGAGAGAGAGCGAGAGAGAGAGAGAGAGAGAGAAAGAAAGAGTGTGTGTGTGTGTGTGAGAGAGAGAGAGTGATAGAGAGAGAGAGAGAGAGAGAGAGAGAGAGAGAGAGAGAGAGATAGACAGTGAGAGAGATAGAGGAGTGGCTCTTAAAAGAGCCATTGGTTTCTTATAAAATTAGACAGGTGGAGGTAAGGATGGTGGGTACAAACAGGAGCTGTTGGACAAAGGAAAACGAAAACATAGTTATTTTGCAGCAAAGATTCCACGATTTGTCATACTATACATATAACTGCAACAAAATAAAGAAGATAACTTTGATGCTGCTGTTATTGCATATTCAGCATGCAAACTGCATTCATGTACAGAAGCAGTGTGTCGTAATAAATGAGATTTAAAAAAGATTTTGTTATTTGTCCTCTCGATGCGCCTGTAAATAGTTGTGTGTATGGTTATTGTTTTAGTGTTGTACCCCCAATTTTGCCCATTTTCTTCTGAAAGATTTATTTACATCAATTACAGAACATAATATGAACTTTATCGATCAATAAAAAAAAATGTAATGGCACAAACTAGAATAATTATAGTAAATTTTACATGTGGGGTCGGTAAGATGTTTAATGTTAAAAGAAGTATAATATGCTTACGACAGCTTAATTTATTTGATCAAAAATACAGTAAATCTTTATAAAAACAAAAATTGTGAAATATTATTTAAAACAGGTGATCTGTTTTCTATTTAAATATGTTAAAATGTAATTTATTCCAGAGATCAAAGTTGAATTTTCAGCATCATAATTATTAGAACAGCTTATATGATATACATACATATATATACATATATATATATATATATTAGGGATGCACCGAATATTCGGCCGCCGAAAATTTTCGGCCGAAAATGGCCCAAAAGTGCATTTTCCGTTTTCGGCCGAAAGACTTTTATCACCGAAACAATACGGCCGAAATGTTGTGATGACGCAAACAGAAACCGCGACCTGCACGTGCTTGTCTGAAGCAACATGTCTGCGGTGTGGACGTATTTCAGTGTATCTGAACCCGCCATGAGACGGAAACCTTGTTTATCCACCTATAAACAATGCGTGCCGCCATGACGACCACTCCGGTTCCGAGCGAGTCAAGAGCGGTGCGCGCGCTGTCTGTGGAGACACGCGCTGCGGAGGCACGCACAAGGCAGCGCGAGTCTCCACAGACAGCGCGCGCACCGCTCTTGACCCGCTCGGAACCGGAGTCGTCGTCATGGCGGCACGCATTGTTTAGAGCAGGAAGGCGAAAGTAAACAAGGCAGCGGCGAGTCTCCACAAACAGCGCGTGCACCGCTCCAAACGGTCGAGGCGTTTATACTTGACGCGCTCTCCGTTGTTCTCCGTTTCATTTCGGTGCATCCCTAATATATATATATATATATATATATATATATATATATAAACACACACACACACGTGTGTGTGTGTAACAATGTAAAAGCCTTTACGATCACGTATAATCGATTTATTGCATCATTTCTGAATAAAATAAATTCGTTCAAAATCGAAAAAATTACTGGTTTATGTGAGGATCTATCCTTTAGAATAGATAGGCTACAACATCAGTATCGATATTTCAGGATCGACAGCAGTTTTCTCTTATTAATTAATTAGCCAATTAATATCACTTTCCATTGACGTTATTGACCACTAACGTTATCAGCACCATCGATTAAAAAGCTCCACAGTCTTCATACACACAAATATAACGTTAGGCTACAGCAAAGTAGATTTCTTAAATGACAGCACCGTAATAAAAATATGGCTTTGACCTACCAGATCGCGGGAATTTTGGAGAATGCACTTAATCGCTTCTATTTTGGTCCGTGGAGAGTAGTCGGCATTGAGGAAATGATTGCCCCCTGCTGGTGTTCAACCTTCATTCCTGCGTGTCATGTTCACGCCTTGAGGAGGCAAAGCGTGAACATAACACGCATCCGCTAGTGGACCAGCGTGTGTATTACACGCTTTAGCGTGATACCGGGTTGAAATACAACAAGGTGAAATAAGTGTTACAACTAACCCATCTGTCTGTTACAATTAACTCTGCATAACTATGGGGTAAATTGTCACATCTGCACTTCTGTCTAATTTTTATGCAATATCCAAATCATATTCAGTGATATTTCTTCTTTTTCTCCTTTTGTGTCAATAGCAGGCAGCTGAATAAACCAAAGGCTCTTTTAAGAGCCATCCAAACACATCGTCATTAGCTTTGTAAGTATATTTTTACTGATAAATGCTGATAAATGAATTAAAGCTACATCATGCAGCAATTAGTCAATAGTGATGTTATGATAAAGACATTAATGGCATATAGTCTTAATCATCATTTGGAGTCTTTCAGAGATGCAGAAGACTGTTTCTTCTGACTCCGAATGATAATTCGGGCTTGACACCAATTGCATTTTAAAGTGCCTATAGATAAATAAATGAGCGACTGGTCCATGAAGTCTTTTCAGGTCTTATTTATGAAAAAGAATGACCTTCAGGCAGGGCCGGATTAAGAGTGCAGAGGCCCCTGGACACAATGTCTTGTAGGCCCCCTCTCAGGCAGGCAAAATGTATGTTTTGTCCAAGGACATTTTAATATGGCATTTACAGTTTTACTGACTTGAACTTTTTTATTATGCTTCGAGTAAAGTTCATAAATGGTCGTTCTTTCCCATAGGACTTTTTGTAAAACTATGTTGGGTGCACCTCTGTGCCTCTAGGGGGTTCGGGGCCATGCTCCCCCGCAAGAAAATTTTGTAGATTTTAAGATTAAATGCATCAATCTTGTGCTCTCTGAGAGATCAAATTAAGAGATTCAACCCATAAACTGCTCGTTGAACAAAGATAAAGCATTGAATTGTACCAGGACAATAAAGAGGGCTCAAACATCTTTTTAGTTATGAGAGTCTCTGTCAATGTTACATCATCAATGGTGTTTTAGGATGTCAAACAAGTATTATAATAATGTAATAATGATTTATAGAATTATTCCTATGACGTAAAATCCATTTAGCCTAAATGTACAATATAAATGAATATTTCTAAATTATACTTTAGTCTATATTACACTTTAATGAAGGACAATTAAAATACTTTTGTCCTTATTTCTTCACTTGCAAGAAATAAATTCTTGAGCTTGTTTTCACCAGATGACCATGCTGATCGCGTGAGCAAAGTGCACACTTTTCTTTAAATCACCCAGCACAAACAGGTTGCCTATTCTTTAAGTCTTGTGCTGTTTTATAAAGGAACAAAGCCATATCATTATTTAATTGGCAAAACATAACGCTAGAGACATTTATGTAAGGTTATACTTTTACATCTCATATGTTCGGCAATAGGCGGATTCGAACTAAAAAAGGGGAAACTCTCGACTCTCCCGATTGCCGCTCCGCCCCAATGGTTAATCCTGCCCTGCCTTCAGGTGCTTAACCCTTTAAAAGTTTTAAAATTACGATAAGTCGATGGTCCCATGTGACTTTCTTTTGTGAAACACAAAATATAAAATACTTAATTTGTATATGAAATTAAGCTTTAAAAGAAGTACTGATGTTAATCATTCTTTTATATGGTATAGACCAACGTTACCTAACATAACTTTTAAACAAATTCTTTGGACCAACACCATCACATTTTTTTCTCTTCAGTATGTGCATCAATGCATCAAAATGTAGAGTGCATCAAAACCTGGAAGACTAATTTTCTTAAAATAAAGTTTATATAAATATATTTTTGTAATTTGTATCATACCTATAACATACAGTTCTTTTTTTGTCTTTCAGGAGGATTTTCCAAAGGAACAGATGCTAGAGAAGTAAATAATTATAAACACCACTTTACACGTGACAACACATCAATTAACAACTAGCTTGTATGAAAACAAAATACCTGTACATTTAATTTTTACAAAACGAAATATATGATACTGACAATAACACTCAATGTCTTATTGGACTAAAAGGAGAAAGACTTTGGCCAGTGTACAACAGATATAAAAAGAGATTTTGGATGAATACAAAACACAAACTGAAAACACTGATGACTCTAGTGTTCATGGTCACACACGTCAAGACACTGAAAGTGGTGATATATCCTCTTGTGATACAGTTTCCTCTCTTTTGCCCCCACATGAGAACTCATGTGACCTGGAAAAAAACACGGAGTCTGATTTCATCTCTGATTCTGACAATCTCTCCGATCCTGGCAGCATCCAAACAAATGTAGAATCTGACAGCAGTAGCAACAATTCACTTAATCAGTTGCAAACTAAACTGCAAACATGGGCAGCATCTTTTTGCATCCCTCTAGTAGCTCTAACAGCACTATTGGCAATCTTAAGACCAGAATTTCCTGATTTGCCCAAGGATGCAAGGACTCTTCTTGATACACAGACAAATGTACCCGTGGTAAACATTTGCAATGGCGAATATTACCATTTTGGCCTGGTAAATGGCTTGCAAAACATATTAGGTAGGATCTCCAATATTTCTGAATATGTCCAAACTCTTGCTTTGCAGTTTAATATTGATGGCATCCCCCTGTTTAAAAGCTCCGGAAGACAATTTTGGCCAATTCGTGCAACAGTTGACTGTGATAAAACACGATCCCCATTTGTAATCGGTTTGTTCTGTGGCAATAGTAAACCGAGCTCAGTCTGGGAGTATTTGAGAGAATTCATTGCAGAATTAAAAGTGGTTTTGCGAGAAGGCATTGTAAAGAATGGTACTCGTTTCAAAGTTGTTGTCTCCTCCTTTATTTGCGACGCCCCTGCACGAGCATTCCTCAAAAATGTCAAGTCTCACAATGGCTACTTTGGTTGTGACAAATGTTCCCAGACTGGAGTATGGTCTAATAAAATGACATATCCTGAAACAGATGCTCCACTGCATACTGACATGGATTATGAAATGATGACAAATGAAGAACACCATTTGAACAATACCTTAAGCCCCTTGCACGAACTAGTAAAAATGGTAACCCAATTCCCGTTAGACGACATGCACACCTGCTGTCTTGGAGTGCAGACTGATCTCATGAAGTAGCGTGTGTATGACACGCCAATTCGTATTTCCATTTTTGGCGTGCTATCAAGACGCATAATCGCCTTTCAGCGTGTTTATGAACGCCGTTGACTTAACGTTATATAAATATATGACTTACCTCAACCCCGTCCCTAAACCTAACCATCACTGGGGTTAATGGCATTTATGACTGTTCCCTTACCATCCTAGGAAAGAAAAAGATATGACTTACCTCAACCCCATCCCTAAACTTAACCGTCACTGGGGTTAATGGCATTTATGACTGGGGATGTGACTGCGTGTTCGGACACGCGAAATGACGCGGACGTTAATGGCGTAGACATATACGCATACACGCGGATACACGCGGATAGCTCAAAATGCGTAGAGATAACACGCCACCTGGCGCGAAAGTGGCGTATATGTTTACGCAAAAGTCATGATGTCATGTTGTGGAGTGATGAGGAGATTAATTCAAATGTGGATGAAAGGGAAAAAGCTTAGAACAAGGTTGTCATCACAGCGTATCACACAGATTTCTGACAGACTAATTGCTCTCCGTTCGTTTATGCCTCAAGAGTTTGCCAGGAAACCTCGTTCTTTGACAGATGTGGATAGATGGAAGGCCACAGAGTTCCGCCAGTTCATGATATACACGGGTCCTGTTGTTTTAAAAGGATGTGTTGAATCCGAAATTTATGACAACTTTCTTCTGTTTTCTGTTGGCATGTTTCAGTTGCTCAGTCCTGGCCTCTCTGATTCAATGATTGAATTTGCCAACAAGGCTCTGTTGTCATTTGTAACACATTTCATCAGATTGTACGGCGCAGATGAAGTGGTTTACAATGTCCACCAGGTTATCCATCTTGCAGACGAGTATAAAGCGTTCGGCCCTCTTGATAATATTTCAGCATTTCCATATGAGAATTACCTGGGTGGATTGAAACGATTGGTTAGAAAACCAGATCGACCTTTACAGCAGGTTGTCAAAAGACTTTCAGAAATGCTTCCAAAAGAATCTCACCAACCAAATGGAGATCTACTTCTCTCATCAAGTTCAAAAGAGCTAAAAAAGGTGCATTTGTCAAATTGTGTTCTGTCACCCAAACAAGGAGACAACTGTATCAAAATCGACACAGACATAGCCATCGTTAAGGACATAATCGAACAGAATGAAAGCATTCATATAGTGTGCCAGAGGTTCCTAAAACGAGTATCATTTTACACATACCCATGCGACTCTTCTGCACTTGGATGTTACAGAGTTTCTGTCTTGCAAGAAAAGACTGAAATCGTACCTTTGTCCAGTGTGAAACAGAAGTATGTACTACTTCCTGAAAACGAGAATGTTTTTTTTTTTGCAATACCCCTTCTCCATTGCAGATAGTGTTTGTTCAGCAGAGTGAGCACGTATGGTGTAGTGTCAGGCTTTTGGAAATGTTTTTACATTTAAATAAACATAACATATTGAAAAAGTGGAAACAAATTGTTCAAAATACTGTATATAGTACCGTATCATAGAGAGTTAGTTAACCTGAAAATGAAAATTCTATCATCACTCTCATGTTGCTCCAAAGCCATAAGATTTTCGTTCATTTTCATATTAATGAAATCTGAGAGATTTGGGTCACTCCATTGACAGTCCAGACACCAAATCTTTAGATCAAAAAATGTCATAACATTGAAACAAATCCAAATGAATTAAGAGGTGTAATCTAACTCTTGAACAAAGTATAAATATAAATACGATGGAAAGATTTAATCTAGGCTTTTTAATCTATAACGTTTTGGTTATCTGTAGTCGTTGGAGTGACCAAAATCTTTAAAAAAATATCTAAATATGTCTTTCTAAGATAAAGTAAGTATGACAGAATATTCATTTTCGAGTAAACTAATGGGTAGTTTGTTGTAGTGACTGAACCGAATTTCACTTGTTTTCTAAGTGATGCAACACCCACTCTTTCTGTTTTTTTTTTCATTGCATACTAATAAATACATTACATTACATTACATACAAATAAATTAATTCATCCATGACTCTTACTTGTCACGGCGTGTGGAGCAGGCAGAAGGAACTGGAGGACTCCAGAGTCACAATGAAGATATATATTTTAATTCAAAGATACAGGCAGGGAGACGGGGTACACCGGGTAACATTCAACATTGACCGACAAAGACAGAGTAAAACTGAGGGAACTAAATACACAGAAGAATCAAACATAATGGGGTGAAAACAGGTGAAACAGATGAACAGGACGCTGAACGGGAGGCTGATGAGGGAGTAAGTTCAGGTGTGCAGACGAGAGGATCATGGGAAGTGTAGTGCTGAAGACAAGACAGACTGGTGCAGACGGAGGACTGTGAAAGAACTCCCCCCTCCCGGGAGGCGTGACCTCACGCCGCAGAACAGAGGAAGGAGGGGGGACGATCTGAGGGCTGAGCGGGTCGTGGCCAGGGCTGAGCAGGTTGAGGGCGTGGCCAGGGCGGAGCAATCTGAGGGCGTGGCCAGGGCGGAGCAGTCTGAGGGCGTGGCCAGGGCGGAGCAGGCTGAGGGCGAGACCAGGGCGGAGCAGGCTGAGGGCGAGACCAGGGCGGAGCAGATGGAGTGAGGACTCCTGGTGGAGCTGAAGGAGACGGGGCTGACAACACCAGGGGGCCGACTGACAGGGGCGGAGCAAGTGAGAGAGGAGACCAGGGTGAAGCTGAGCGACTGACGAGACAGGGTGCTGATGAGGGACCAAGGGACCATGGTGATAACACAGGCTCAGGTGACCAAGGTGACGACAGGGGCACGGAGGGACACGGTGAGGGCAGAGGGAATGAGGGCTGACGGATGACTGGAGGGAGTGAGGAGTCCAACTGAACCGGAGGGGTGACATAACGGGGCAGAGCCAGAGGAAGGAAGTCCATAGGTGAGGGGAGGATGACGAGGGAGTGAAGGGAATCCGGAGGACAGAGGGAACCTGGCCGAGCTGGTGGACTGAGGGACCATGGAGGAGCTGAGGGAGGTATGAGCCACGGGGGAGCCAATGGGACCGGGGCCGAGGAAGTGTCCATGTGGAGGAGTTGGGAGGCGAAAACCGGGGATCCCACGACCAGGCTGGGTCAGGGGAGCTGGCAGACGGAAGGGCTGACGGCTGCATGACGGGAGGAGGTGGGAGAGGGAGGCTGGGTGGGATCCTGGTCTCGGGCTCTGGCTGGACGGTCTCGGGCTCTGGCTGGACGGTCTGGACGGGCTCTGGCTGGACGGTCTCGGGCTCTGGCTGGACGGTCTGGACGGTCTCTGGCTGGACGGTCTGGACGGTCTCTGGCTGGACGGTCTGGACGGTCTCTGGCTGGAGGGTCTGGACGGTCTCAGGCTGGACGGTCTGGACGGTCTCTGGAGGGACGGTCTGGACGGTCTCTGGCTGGATGGTCACTGGCGCTGACTGGATGGGGCTGGACGGAACCAGTGGTGAGGGGAGTTCAGGCTCGGGTGGGCTGGACGGCACCAGCGGTGAGGGGAGTTCAGGCTCGGAAGAGCTGGACGGAACCAGCGGAGGAGAGAGTTCAGGCTCGGAAGGGCTGGACGGAACCAGCGGAGAGGGGAGACCTGACTCGAGAGGGCTGGACGGAACTAGCAGTGAAGAGGGCTCTGACCGGTGGGTGATGATGACAGGTGTGGTGATGACGGTGGGTGTGTGTGGTTGAGTGGTGCTGTCATCTTCAGCCTCACCAACGGTGAAGGCTGACCCACTCAACCACAACACATGGTCCAGGTATTCGGCGAAGGTTCCTGGAAACGCTGCTGCTGGGGCTTGCTGGTACAGATGATCGTCCAAACCCAGCCAAAAGACTGACTTTAGGACGTCATCTGACCAACTTACCCCAGCAGAGAGCTCCAGGAACCTGCCGACATACTCCTCAGATGAGCGTCCGTCTTGGAATATGTTGAGGGTGGTGAGAGCTGGGGTTAGGAGAAGCCCCATGCTGTCACTGTCAAGGGTCGGTCAATCTGTCACGGCGTGTGGAGCAGGCAGAAGGAACTGGAGGACTCCAGAGTCACAATGAAGATATATATTTTAATTCAAAGATACAGGCAGGGAGACGGGGTACACCGGGTAACATTCAACATTGACCGACAAAGACAGAGTAAAACTGAGGGAACTAAATACACAGAAGAATCAAACATAATGGGGTGAAAACAGGTGAAACAGATGAACAGGACGCTGAACGGGAGGCTGATGAGGGAGTGAGTTCAGGTGTGCAGACGAGAGGATCATGGGAAGTGTAGTGCTGAAGACAAGACAGACTGGTGCAGACGGAGGACTGTGACATTACTCCACTGTGATTGGTATGGGTAAGGGAGCTGAACACGCAGCAACCCAGAACTAATCATAGCTGGGGTCAACATTTCTCATTTTTTTTTTTATCTTTCCCAGACAGTAATGGATAAAGTGAACCCATGTTACTCATTAATAGAATTTCCAGACAAAAGCACAGATGTTGTCCCAGATAATTGGCTTTTTGAACAAAAGTGCTACTGGCCAAATTACAACCAAGCAAAATTAAAGGCAGCAGTAAAGAGAAAAGAGCCTGTCCAAGATGGATGGAAAGTCTTTGAGCCAGTCCGATTGCTCAAAAAGTGTGGTAAGATTTTTTTGTAATTATTATTATTATCTCTATGCACTGATACTACATGCTTTGCTCAATTTTATATTATATTATTCATATCTATATTACAGAAACCCTAGAAAAAGCACAGAAGATGCTAAAAAAGTATGTGGACTGTGATATCCATACATCAGAAATAACTTCCCTGCAAACAAGCCTGCACTGGCCCTGTCCGGGCCCACTTAGGGCTAGCCTAAGGGCCCCCTGCAGGCTGCTAGCGCAGGGCCCATGAGAATTTGCTCATTGGCAAAACGTTGGGCCTGCATGGGCAGCCCTTACTTAGCCCTCACTAAACCCACACAGGGCCCGCACACTGGGCCCACAAAACGTTGGCCCTGCATGGGCAGCCCTCACTTAGCCCCAAGGAATCCCTCACTAAGCCCACACAGGGCACGCACCGCACACACAGGGCATCTACAACAATAGATCTAGTTCACAATTAATCTGTTTCACTATAAATACTTTTTGGCTAATATAACTATAAGTCTTTGGGAAAAACAATTATTCTATACATCTGAATGCAGTCACCACATAACTAATTTCTGTATTTTCACAAATGTACAGAAGTCAAAGGGATTTCAAATCAATGTATTTATTAATTACAAAACATAAAACATTAAATTCAGGTTATTATATATAATATAATTACACTATTATATATTCACATAAAAAACAGAAACATAGAAAACGTCTCGGTTACGTATGTAACCCTCGTTCCCTGAGTAGGGAACGGAGACGTTACGTCAGAAGTGACGGAGATTGGGGGATTTCGCATAGAAAGCCAATCCTCTTCGAGTATTTAAACACGAGCCAATGGCATGCAATGCCTTGGGGCTGCGGAAATTTGCATAGCGTACTCCGCCCTACTCCATGAGTATAAAAGGAGGAAGTGAACGCAACCGCAGTATGTCTTCGCTGAGGAGCCAAGACTGAACTCGGCATCTACCCAGCGATACAGCAGAAGTGGCAGGGAGACGTAACGTCTCCGTTCCCTACTCAGGGAACGAGGGTTACATACGTAACCGAGACGTTCCCTTTCGTAATCACTTCGAGTTACGTCAGAAGTGACGGAGATTGGGGGTCTGTGCCATCACGCCAACTTCAAGCTGTCTTCCAGTGCCCTGCGAAAGTCTGAACCCCCGAGCCTTACCTCTTTTTTTTTTTTTTTTTTTGGGGATCCGACTTTGACACAGGATTACCAAGGTACACTGGGAAACATATCCCGGAAGGGACATGCTACCAGCTGCCTACCGAAGGGAGGACTTACGAAAACACATATGGCCACAAGGAACACATATGGAATCACTGGAGCACCAACCGCAGGTGGCTACTGATTTCAGCTCCAGGGGTGGCAGATGGCTTGCCAAGGGAAGACACATGCTCCGAGAGGCTTACAGTGGATAATACACATGAGACGGTTACCATGGGGGAACCGTACGCATGGAGGCACCTAGCCAGCATCCAGAGCCACAGCAGTGGTGCCTGCATCGTCGGTGCTGGAGGACTCAAGACTTCAATGGAAGAACTGAGGAAATATCGCACTTATCCAGTCCGGGGAGTGGAGTGGCGAGCAAGCGAAGACACCTGAGCGGATCCAGAACTGGCCGAAACGAGAACGTGAGAGGATACCGGCTCAATTCGCAGATTATAGAATCTGGCGAAGGAGTTGGGTGTCGCCCAGCCTGCAGCTCTGCAAATGTCTGTTAGCGAGGCGCCGTGCGCTAAAGCCCAAGAGGAGGCCACACTCCGAGTGGAATGGGCCGTCACACCAAGGGGGCACGGAAGGCCTTGCTGCTGGTAAGACAAAGCAATGGCATCCACTATCCAGTGGGACAGCCGTTGCTTTGAGAGAGCCCTTCCCTTCTGGCTCCCTCCATGACAGACAAAGAGCTGGTCTGAGGTCCTGAACACTGCGTTCTGTCGACATAGGTGCGGAGCGCACGTACCGGACAGAGCAGTGCCAAGGCTTGGTCTGCCTCCTCCGGGGGCAGCGCTTGAAGGGTCACCACCTGGTCCCGGAAGGGAGTGGTGGGAACCTTGGGCACATATCCAGGCCGGGGTCTCAGGATCACGTGAGAGTAAGCCGGCCCGAACTCCAGGCACGCTTCGTCAACGGAGAATGCGTGCAGGTCCCCCACCCTCTTGATGGAGGCCAATGCAACCAGGAGTGCTGTCTTCATAGACAGAAACTTTAACTCTACCGATTGCAAAGGCTCAAAGGGATGCCTCTGCAGAGCACTTAAAACTACCGAGAGGTCCCAAGAGGGTACGAGGGGAGGACGAGGCGGATGCAGCCTCCTCGCTCCCCTCAGGAACCTGATGACCAGGTCGTGCTTCCCTAAGGACTTACCTTCCACTGCTTCATGAGAAGCGGCAATGGCCGCGACGTAAACCTTAAGGGTGGAGGGCGACAGCCTGCGCTCCAACCCTTCTTGCAGGAAGGAAAGCACGACACTGATCGAACATCTCCGGGGGTCTTCTCCGCGAGAAGAACACCAATGACGAAGAGGTTCCACTTCAACGCATAAAGGTGTCTCGTGGACGACGCTCTTGCGGAAGTGATGGTTGCCGCCACCGCAGGTGCCCCGTCTCTGAGAGAGTAGGTCTGGTCTCAGAGGAATAGGCCAAGGAGGTGCTGTCGCGAGGAGCATGAGTTCGGAGAACCACGTCTTGGTGGGCCAATAGGGGGCTACCAGCAAGACCTGCTCCTCGTCCTCCTTGATCTTGCACAACACCCGTGCAAGGAGGCTCACTGGGGGAAACGCATACTTGCGTAGGCCCCGTGGCCAGCTGTGCGCCAGCGCATCCGAGCCGAGAGAGCCGCGGGTCAGAGAATAAAACTGGGCGCAGTGGGACGAGTCCCGAGAGGCGAACAGGTCTACCTGTGCCTCCCCGAACTTGTCCCAAATCAGCTGGACCGACTGGGGATGGAGTCGCCACTCGCCAGAGATGGGACTGGCCCGGGACAGCTCGTCGGCTGCCCAGTTCCGGTCTCCAGGAATGTAAACTGCACGAAGGGACCTCAGGTGCTTCTGACTCCATATCAAGAGGTGGCGGGCAAGCTGCGACAACTGGCGCGAGCGTAGACCCCCCTGGTGGTTGATGTACGCTACTGCCGTAGTGTTGTCTGAGCGGACAAGCACATGCTGGCCCTTGAGCAACGCTCGGAAGCGGCGCAGGGCGAGCCGTACTTCCAACAGCTCGAGGCAATTGATGTGCATGAGGCGCTGGGCTCCTGTCCAGGAACCGGCGGCTGCATGCCCATTGCACATGGCACCCCAACCCGTGGTAGATGCATCCGTGGAGACAACGAGATGCCTGGAAACTCGCTGAATAGGGACGCCGGTCCGTAAAAAGCTGAGGTTCGACCACGGGAAGAAGGTTCGGCGGCACGCTGGAGTCACTGGAACTCGGAGCGAACCGCGATGCCATGCCCACCTCGGGACTCGATCGCGAAGCCACAGCTGAAGCGGTCTCATATGAAGCAAACCGAGCGGCGTTGCCGCGGCCGCGGATGCCATATGCCCCAGGAGCCTCTGAAATAGTTTCAGTGGAACCGCACTCTTGCCCTCGAACTGTCGAAGGCAAGTCAGCAGTAAGTGCGCGCGCTCGTTCGTGAGCTGCGCGGACATGGCGACCGAGTCCATCTCCATGCCGAGAAAAGAGATCCTCTGCACGGGGCAAAGTTTGCTCTTTTCCCGGTTGACCCGAAGGCCCAGACGGGCTAGGTGCCGTAGCACCAGGTCTCTGTGTTCGCAAACCTGAGCTCGAGAGCGTGCTAGTATCAGCCAGTCGTCGAGAAAAATTCAGGATGCGAACCCCGTGTTCGCGAAGGGGAACAAGGGCTGCCTCGACGGTCTTCGTGAAGACGCGAGGGGACAGAGCTAACCCGAATGGGAGAACCGTGTACTGATACGCCTGGCCCTTGAAAGCAAACCGAAGAAGCGGTCTGCGTTGAGGCATAATGGAGGCATGAAAGTACGCTTCAGGTCAAACGCTGCAGACCAATCCTGAAACCGAACACATTCGCGAATGCGTTTGGCTGTGAGCATTTTGAACGGTAGTCGATGGAGAGAACGGTTCAAAATGCGCAGGCCCAGGATCGGTCGTAACCCACCGGTTTCCTTGGGGACAATGAAGTAGGGGCTGTAAAACCCGGACCTCACCTCGGCTGGAGGGACCGTCTCGATTGCACCCTTCGCCAGCAGGGTCGCAACCTCCGCTCTCAAAACCCGGGGCATAGCCACCGATCATCGTGGAGCGAACTCCCCTGAAGCGGGGAGGAGACCGTGCGAACTGAATCGCATAGCCGAATCTGATCGTTCTGATGACCTAGCAGGATCCCCCGGGAAGCTCTAGCCAGGCTTCCAGGAAGTGAACCAACGGGGTCATTCGAACACAGACGTCCCCCCGGAGGGGCAGCGGGGCGGGTCGACTGGCACGCGTGCAGGGGCTACCCCGCTCGGATGCGTCGAAGCCCGCTCCCCGACAGAAGAGACCAGGGAAGGCGGAGCGTTCCACGGGGGTCTGTTCTGCCGGGGGTCTGGCGATAGAGGGGTAAGGGATTGGCGTAGCCCGTGGACGACACTCGCACCCTTCCGCGCCCTCAGAGACAGAGAGGAATGTGTGGGCTGACGCACTGGAACGTCGAGCGCACTCATTCCCGTCTGTGGGCTCAGTGATGATGTCAAGTCTTTTTTAACCAACTCAGGGCGCTGCCCACCCGTGGGCGAGCAGCGGGAGCTGAAAACGAAAGATTTCCCCCCGGCCCTCCACCGGGGGCAGGAGGGGGCCTGCTCCCACCTCCTGGGGAAAAACTCAACTCCATCACTGAGCAGCCCGTATCAGGATCATCGCTTACCTGGCGTTTAGCGGGGTGTGCGGCCTGAGGGGGCTGTGACGCCTGCCGGCGGCCTCCTCCACGCCGTGGCCCGGATGAAGGCTGCTGCTGGGGCGGGGCGGGAGGGAGGGGAGCCGCGGGGGGGGCGTCCTCGGCGGCGAGCAGCGGGAGGCATCTGTGCCGACGACTGGGTGGAGGCAGCAGCTGGTCGTCGGGGCAGAACATGTTTGATTGCCTCCGTCTGCTCCTGGGCAGTGGAGACTGCTGGGCAAGAGTTCTCGACTGCACCGCCAAAAAAGGCCAACCTGGGAGAGAAGGGCGCCGAGCAGACGAATCCGCTCAGCGCTCCGAGTGTCTGCCAGGTTGACGCTCCTGGACCACACTAGTGGCCATCACCTGACCAACGGCGCGAGCGGCCACTTCCGTTGCCCTTTTGAAGAGCTAGGTCAGTGGCGGACCGCAAATCTTCGAATGCCGTTGGATCAGTCCCGCCCTCGAGCATATCTCTGAGCATCTGCGCTTGCACAGTGCTCATCGCATGCAAAGCGGAGGCCGCCCGTCCCGACGCTCTATAGGAACGCGCCGCCATGGCAGACGAGAACCTACAGGCTTTGGATGGGTGCCTAGGAGGACCACGGAGGAGGCGCCCTGTGGACACAGCTGTACCGCAACAGAGCGCTCCAGCGGGGGCATCCCAGTGCACCCACGGACGGCCCCCCCATCGAGGGGGGAAAGGCGGGGGAGAGATCGCGCTCTCGAGTGGACAGAGGAGTCCCCCAAGAGCGTGATAACTCCGCATGCAGCTCGGGGAAAAAAGGCAATGGAGTTGGCCGTGGCCTCGCGGCGGCAGCTTTGTCCAAAAACCAATTATCCCTCCGTGAGAGATCGGGGGAGAATGGAGGATGCCACTCTAACCCAATACTCCCAGAGCGGCTCGAGACAGCATGCCGTCAGCTCGGGATCCGACACGGGCAGCGCTGGCTCTCCCGAAGGGGGCAGTGCAGCCGCATCCTCATCTCCCGAGGACTGTAGCCCGCCTAGTGATGCTGCGATCGACATCACATCATCATCTGGAGCGCTGCTCGAAGCAGCCGGTACCACTGAAGAGGCAGCCGACTGAATCGAACTAACGCTCGCTGGCTCACGCACTGAGGCGGGAGGTGTGGCCCGAGAAATCGTCGGGGCTTTATGCCACACCGTCACCGTTAATTCGCCGGGTCCCCGGTCGCCGGGCCCCCTTTCGTGAAGGAAGCCGATCGAGTAAGGGGGACCGGGGCTCTCACTCTAGTGAGATTTTTTTTTTTTTTTATATATATATTTTTTTTTAACCTAATTTTTTTAAGTGTGGAGATGGTCATGTCCCCATAGCAGGAACATGAGTCATCCACGAACGCTGCTGCTGCATGCTGAATGCCCAGGCATACAGAGCAGCGATCGCGACCATCAGATGACGACAGAAATCGACCGCATCGAGAAGAACACGGGCGAACCGTCTTTAAAAAGACGTGCCGCGTGTAGCTCTTTTACAGAGAGGAGGAAATTCACTCTTTCAGCGCTGAGGCGACCAGGGAGAAGCGCAAAGTCTGGCAGACCACTGCACAGATCGCAGGCAATGCAGAAACTCGCTGGGTACCGCCGTCACACCAACACTGAAGAGGACGCTCGTCTCGAAGAGTCTTGAATCAGCTTTTAGGAGTGAAGAGGTTCTCTTGGCTCCGAAGCGAAAACATACTGCGGTTGCGTTCACTTCCTCCTTTTATACTCACGGAGTAGGGCGGAGTACGCTATGCAAATTTCCGCAGCCCCAAGCCATTGCATGCCATTGGCTCGTGTTTAAATACTCGAAGAGGATTGGCTTTCTATGCGAAATCCCCCAATCTCCGTCACTTCTGACGTAACTCGAAGTGACTACGAAAGGGAACAGCTGTTTTACATTATGATAAAATTTCACAATATTACTGTTTTTTTTTTAAATAAATGCAAATAAATGCAAGCTTGATAAGCAGAATAGACTTCTTCCAAAATGTTTCCAAATTTTTTACCTGTATACTGTATATGATTTTATACAAAATAAATAGTAAGATTGACACTGTATTATATCTAGTAATATTGAAGCTAAACAGAGTCCCTATAACAGTGCAATTTGTAGATTTTTAGTCTTCGAGAAAATGTTTTATGAGTTGCAAACCTCTTTTTCTTTGCTTTCTCTCTCTCACAAACACAACACATCAGTTACACAAAACATCAGTTAAATAAATTAACTTAGCTAACTTCCAATCACCCATTGACAAATTACCAGCAAAACAAAACTATCAAAAACTGTTATCAACACAAAAATGTGGTTAAAAACCCACACTTATGTAAAACAAGAGCTCAATTGTAACGTAAACAACTTAACGTTAGCTCTTCTGAAAACGGTTCAGTCAGATGCTAACGGACTTTATCGAAGACACAAAACTATTTCTATAAAGTAAATATTCAACAGAAGTGTATCAATTACACGTAAGACATATATCAGGAAGGTTTGTATGTATTATTTGTGTGATTTTGGTAACTAGACTTACCTGAAAGCAAAGAAAACAACAGTGAGAGACGCTAGTTTGCTGTTTGTCAGTTGATTGGTTTCCTCGTTTCCATGGTTTCCATCTGCTCGCGCGCGCTCCTGTCTTTGAATCAGATTTGAATGCGACTCGCGCACGTACGCCCATATTGAAACCATAGAACACGTCAAAAGGCACGCAGCATTTAAATAAACATCTAGAATTATAACATTTAACAATTTAAAATATCATTAATTTTATATAATGAATTTAAACTCATTGTGTAGTTCTATGACCCATTCAGTTGACAATTATGCTTTTTAATACCATTTTGCTTTTACTTTTATTGTAAAGCAATTTCATGACATCTGTATTATATAAAGGCCTACATGTAATATAAAGTCAAGAGCAACGTGTAATATAAATATGTAACATAAAGTGTGGAATGAACAACAGGCCCGTAATTTCATTACCATCTTTATATAAAGAGTGCTTTCTTATTCTCTTATATATATATATATATATATATATCTTAAAAAAATAAAACATTTTTAAACAATTTAAATATATATATATATATATATATATATATATATATTTAAATTGTTTAAAAAAAATTTAAGAGAATTAAAATTACCAAGTTATTAGTGCTTTCTTATTCTCTTTATATATATATATATATATATATATATATTATTAGTGCTTTCTTATTCTCTTAATATATATATATATATATATATATATATTTTATTTATTTTTTTAATTTTTAAGAGAATTAAAATTACCAAGTTATTATGATTAGAGGACGTACTGACGACATTGTGGGCATGTGGGCAAATCTAAATGTGGGCTACCTAAACTAAACCCGCATGGGCCCAAAGGTGCAAAACCTGCTCATGGGCCCGAATGGGATGGCCCACAGTGGGCCATCATGGGCTTAATGTGGGCAGCCCGCTAGTGTGGGCTGCTCACTGATAGCCCGCAGTGAGCCCAAAGCTGTGGGCCTCGTCTGGGCAACCCGCACTGGGCCTGTTTAGGTTTGGCGTGGGCTGGCCCTAGCCCACTGTGCCCACAAAAAGCCCCCGCAGGGGCATGTTTGCAGGGTTCTGATGAAGAGGGCCATGAAAGAATAAAAAGGAAGAAAAGGTTAACTTAATGATAATAAATACCGATGATTTGTTTTTTTATAAGTGTTGTCCTATTGAGAAGTAATTTGAATGTTTCACTTTACAGGCCTAATCCACGCTTCCTAAACTTTATAAGAAAATGAATCTGACCAGGATGATGATGCACCAAAAAAATCACGGCTCGCAGCTCCTCCCGCAATTGTTTTTCCAGGTATTGTGGAAGTATAATTAAACTGTTTTTGTGGTTACTTTAAAAAAAAAAAAGGTATTCATGATCAAATGTCCCTGAATTTCAAGGCGATTCAAACTTTTTCCCCAAAAAACTTCACAAGAAAATTTAGTTGAATTTAATTTGGAATGCACTGAACCTGCCATAAAATTGAATGAACATACAGCTCCCCCCAAAATGTTCTTGGGAGAAGCTATGGGTTTGTGAAATGGAGCGGCCTTACGGGACTGTATAAGTCACTGGACGCTGGTCAGGGATGCTGGAGCCGTCACCAACTGGCCCTGGTTTGGCAGGCATGATAGGAACAGGCTCTGCAGCATGGCATAATCTATATATTGGGCCAGGGAAAAAATGTATTCTTCCCCCTTGCATCCTTGAACGTATGGTTAATTTAACCCATTATAAAAATGTCCTTAAGAGCAACATCATTAAAATCTACCAATTGAGAAAGTTCACAAATGTCCGCCTTTAGTGATTTTCAAACATGACTGAATGAATTCAAAGCACACAATTTCATTACTCAAAACCCTGCTGTTAATTACACTTGTTCATTTGTTTTGTTTTTTAGAAAGTCACATGAACTTTGAGACCAGTCTAGCTGTCTCAAACCTCTCTTTACTTGGTATGTGTTTATGTTATTCAATTCAATGCCTCTTTTACATTGTATCACAGCTGTAATAAATGCACTTCCAGCTCCACAAATTCTGAAATATCTTTTTTTAATTAAATTTCTATCTTGATACTTTAGTTTGTGGGCCCTGTATCTCACCTGGTTACCAGTTGATTAAACATTACCCTGCAACATTGCGCAAAAGTTTGCCCTGTGTTTCATAACCTTTAATGTCTTTTGCTAATTTTTTTCAGAGAGACACATGAACTACCACGCCTCCAGTCCTGCATCAGACATCACTTCAGCTGGTATATATTATTGAAATGTAGTCTATTAAACATTGGTTGTCTTGTCAGTTTAACACAAGCATTTTATGCCTAAAAATAAACTGTGCACATTTCTCTCAGAAAATTCACACAGAGTTCACCAGGGCACACACCAGGGGTCAGACCACACAAACCTCGGAGCACACAAGGGCACAAACTATGTAGCACACCAGGGATCACACTATGGAGCACATCAGGGAACATACCAAGAGGCAATCCACGGAGCACTTCAAGACCCAAACAACGGAGCACACCAGGGATCACACAACGGAGCACTCCAGGGATCACACTATGGAGCACACCAGGGATCACACAACGGAGCACACCAGGGATCACACTATGGAACACACCAGGGATCACACAACGGAGCACACCAGGGATCACACTATGGAGCACACCAGGGATCACACTATGGAGCACACCAGGGATCACACTATGGAGCACACCAGGGATCACACAACGGAGCACACTATGGAGCACACCAGGGCTCACACAACGGAGCACACCAGGGATCACACTATGGAGCACACCAGGGACCACACAACAGAGCACACCAGGGATCAAACTATGGAGCACACCAGGGACCACACAACGGAGCACACCAGGGAACATACCAAGACGCAGATGTCACCAGGTGACAAAGTGAGGAACCATGAACGCGGTGTTGTTTCCATGGGGAGCTAATTTAATGTAACACCCCGCCGGTTGCCCCATGAAAAACAGTTCGGCTGGATCCCGCAAAGGAGAAACGAGCGGCAGCTGTGAGATGGGCGGAGATTGAATCATCGCGTTCACGAGGGGGATCATAAAAGCGGATGTTTGAGGGAAGAGCAGAGTGTGGCAGGGGACAGAGGAACCCACGGCAGGGAAGGAGCCTGAACACAGCAGTTTAACCCTGGATAGAGAAGGAGAGACAGCAGTAACAGTTAAGTGCTATTGGAGATCCTCATTATCTGACTCTGGTCTCATACCGTTATCAGTGATCAGCGAATTTGCCTATTGAGGTCTTCTGTTTGATCTTGTGGAAACCTTTTTATGGCAGTGATGTGTGCGTAGTATACTCTCCATACAGTGTGGACACGCTGTTCCATTGGCACGAGAGGAGTGAGCTGGCTGGGATTACGAGTGGAGATCTTATTCACTGCGAGTGGTGTGAGTTGCTGTGCCTAGTGTGAAGTGACTATTGTGGAGTGATCACATATGATTATTTGAAGTGATTGACGGTTGCACTGAGGTGAGGATTGTTGTGTCTGTTCGTGCCCCCAGCCGTCTTATTCCAGAATTAACCCATTACTGTGTGCGTTGAGTATGCACTGTGCAGGAGTGTGCCTCCGGTCTATCCAGTGTGAAGAGGAGTCGTGAAATGTTTATGCACTGCTGTCTGACTTCCCTGTCCTAAATAAGAACCAGCATCTTTCCATTGAGCCTCTCATATTGAAAGCCTGAATCTGTCCACCGAGTCTCTCATGCTGAAGCCAGCCACCTGCTGTGAGTACGTATATACTATTGACTCAAAGATGAATTGTGGAATGTTTATGCACTGCTGTCTGACTTCCCTGTCCTTAATAAGAACCAGCATCTTTCCATTGAGCCTCTCATATTGAAAGCCTGAATCTGTCCACCGAGTCTCTCATGCTGAAGCCAGCCACCTGCTGTGAGTACGTATATACTATTGACTCAAAGATGAATTGTGGAATTTTTATGCACTGCTGTCTGACTTCCCTGTCCTAAATAAGAACCAGCATCTTTCCATTGAGCCTCTCATATTGAAAGCCTGAATCTGTCCACCGAGTCTCTCATGCTGAAGCCAGCCACCTGCTGTGAGTACGTATATACTATTGACTCAAAGACGAATTGTGGAATGTTTATGCACTGCTGTCTGACTTCCCTGTCCTAAATAAGAACCAGCATCTTTCCATTGAGCCTCTCATATTGAAAGCCTGAATCTGTCCACCGAGTCTCTCATGCTGAAGCCAGCCACCTGTTGTGAGTACGTATATACTATTGACTCAAAGATGAATTGTGGAATGTTTATGCACTGTTGTTTGACTTCCCTGTCCTAAAGAAGAACCAGCATCTTTCCAGTGCGCCTCTCATATTGAAAGCCTGAACCTGCCCACCGAGTCTCTCATGCTGAAGTCAGCCACTTCCAGAACATTATCTGCTCTATACTTACCCCTGGCTGTCCGAAGAGGAACTGCCGTGTGAATTCCAGAATAGCATCTGCTCTATACTTACCCCTGGCTGTCTGAAGAGGAACTGCCGTGTGAATTCCAGAACAGTATCTGCTCCATACTTACCCCTGGCTGTCCGAAGAGGAACTGCCGTGTGAATTCCAGAATAGCATCTGCTCTATACTTACCCCTGGCTGTCTGAAGAGGAACTGCCGTGTGAATTCCAGAACAGCATCTGCTCTATACTTACCCCTGGCTGTCTGAAGAGGAACTGCCGTGTGAATTCCAGAATAGCATCTGCTCTATACTTACCCCTGGCTGTCCGAAGAGGAACTGCCGTGTGAATTCCAGAATAGCATCTGCTCTATACTTACCCCTGGCTGTCCGAAGAGGAACTGCCGTGTGAATTCCAGAATAGTATCTGCTCTATACTTACCCCTGGCTGTCTGAAGAGGAACTACCGTGTGAATTCCAGAACAGTATCTGCTCTATACTTACCCCTGGCTGTCTGAAGAGGAACTGCCGTGTGAATTCCAGAATAGCATCTGCTCTATACTTACCCCTGGCTGTCTGAAGAGGAACTGCCGTGTGAATTCCAGAATAGCATCTGCTCTATACTTACCCCTGGCTGTCTGAAGAGGAACTGCCGTGTGAATTCCAGAATAGCATCTGCTCTATACTTACCCCTGGCTGTCCGAAGAGGAACTGCCGTGTGAATTCCAGAATAGTATCTGCTCTATACTTACCCCTGGCTGTCTGAAGAGGAACTGCCGTGTGAATTCCAGAACAGTATCTGCTCTATACTTACCCCTGGCTGTCTGAAGAGGAACTGCCGTGTGAATTCCAGAATAGCATCTGCTCTATACTTACCCCTGGCTGTCCGAAGAGGAACTGCCGTGTGAATTCCAGAACAGTATCTGCTCTATACTTACCCCTGGCTGTCCGAAGAGGAACTGCCGTGTGAATTCCAGAACAGCATCCGATCTATACTTACCCCTAGCAGCCAAGAAGAAGAAACATCCAGTTTTAGTTTATGAAATTTTAATTCAATAAAATATTTTTATATTTGATACCTTGTTTGTGGTCGTGGTGTTTCTGGGTAACTCCTCGAGGTGGTACGCCCATAGGGGTGGTCTGTAACAGGGGGGGCCATCCCGACCTGTGACAGAATTGGCGTAGTCGGCAGGGTAACCACCTCGGGTTGAGCGACCAGAGACACCCGATGGCAGACGAAGAGTTGCCAGCGGCCCGGCCTCAAGTCACGCCCATTTTTATGGGAGCCCCATGGGCACGAAGGTATGGAGGATCAGGGTCAGAGCTGAGCTTGTCAGAGTGGAAAGCCCAAGTTAAATATCTGGCAGGGCTCCAGGGGCTAAGTGCCTCCCAGACATTGCAGTTTGTCCTAAATTCACTTGAGGGAGAGGCCCGGAGGGAAGTACAGGCTGCGCCAGAAGAGACTCGGGCTACGGCACAGGCGGTCTTCGATTTCTTGACTGGACAGTATGGCGATGTTACTCCTGTAGCCGTCCTCCGGACTCAGTTCTTTAATTGTAAACAAGGACCCCGGCAAACCCTACGGGCCTATGCTCTGCAACTATGGGAACAGTATACCAGGCTGAAGGGGAGGCGCGACCATGGTCTGGGAGGGGAAGAGACCCTGTTGCGCGATCAATTCCTCCTGGGACTTAGGGAAGGCCCCATTCGTCAGAGTTTACGGATACAGCTCCGCCGAAATCCCGAATCGACGTTCGAGGAGTTGCGGAGAGAGGCGCTGGCTTTGGAACTGGACCATGCGGAAGCGGTGGACCCCTCTGTTTGTATGGCCGTCGGTGGGGCCCGGGATTCAGTCTCGGCTGGGCCATCCGATTGGAAGCAGACCTTTCGGGCTGAACTCATGAAGGACGTCCAGGAACAAATGACCGAGCTGTCCAAGACTCTTTTGGAGGAGTTCTGTCGAGACCGGCCAAGTCCATTGCCCTTGCCTCGAGAGCGTTCTTACTCCGACGGGAGTCGAGATAGAGGGAGACGTCTATCCCGGCCTGCGGGGCCTAGGTTCCAGTGGGATGACCAGGGTCGCCCAATTTGCAATAACTGTGGAGAGTCTGGACATTACCGTCGCCAGTGTGGCACTCGCCGCAGCTCACAAGGGGGTTTTTAGAGTCACCGGCCACTGTGGGTCAAGTGGTCGGGACCCCCTTAAGTGACCCTTCTTTACCTGCTTCCCCTAGAGATCGGCTAGTCGGGCATTGCCCCCTTGTGGAGGTCCAGGTGAATGGCATTAACGTCCAGTGCCTGGTTGACACCGGATCCTGTCTAAAGAACTGTTCAGTGCTCCATGTCTACAGGAAGCAGAGGCCCCCTGGCTTACCTTACGAGGGGCAAACGGTCTGGACATTCCGTACATCGGTTACCTGGTTACAGACCTGGAGATTCGTGGGGTCACTGTACAACAGAAGGGAGTTGTGGTCTTCCGGGACCATTGTCTGGGTATGCATCGAGCCCTCCTCGGTATGAATGTAATTGCAGATTGTTGGGAGGAAGTGTTCCAGACTCGTCCTCTTCAGACTATTCCTCCAGCTGAAGAACGGGAATGGGAACGAATTGTTGCAGACTGTTGCCGGGTCCACGCCGCCAGTTCCCAGGGGGGCCGTGAGTGCACTGCCCGGGTTGCGTGTCGATATGCCCTGTCTATCCCGGCTCGGAGTGAGGCCGTTATCTGGGCTCGGTTACCCGTCCAAGCATATGGGCCAGAAGAGTGGGTGCTTATTGAACCCCACTTAGACTGTCAGATCGTTGACGTGGCCCGAGGGCTGGCTGCGGTGCGGCGAGGCCGAGTCCCTGTGAAGGTACGGAATGAAAATCTCTACCCAGTCCACCTGCACCGCCAGCAGCGACTGGCCCGGGTTACTTCGGTGAGTCCCCAACAAGTGAGGGAAGGTGGCGAGTGAGCTTTAGCCAAGTGAGTCCCACTGTAGTTGAGGTGGCCCTGGCACGAGTGAATCAGCCGGTGGAACTGCTGGGAGAGAGAACGCCGGCCCATCTTCTGGGGGAGTCCCTGCGAGGGGAAGGGCTGGAAGACAGTCAGACACAACAACTCCAGGAGCTCTTGGCGAAGTAGGCACACGTATTTTCTACACATGCTGAGGATTATGGCCGCACCGCCATCGTGAAACATCAGATCCCTACGGGTGATGCCGCACCAAGCCGGGAGCGGTACCGGCCTGTGCCACCAACCCTCTATTCCGAGGTTCGTACCTTGTTGAAGGGGATGCTGGAGAAAGGGGTCATCCGGGAGAGCAGTAGCCCTTGGGCGGCTCCGATCGTCTTGGAGCGAAAGAAGACCGGAGCTTGGAGGTTCTGCGTGGATTACCGCAGACTGAACCAAGTCACCAAGAAGGATGCCTTTCCACTACCGCGGATCGAGGACTCACTAACCAGCCTGACACAAGCCGCGTGGTATTCCACCTTAGATCTGGCCAGTGGATATTGGCAGGTACAGGTGGAGGAGGAAGACCGAGAAAAGACTGCATTCACCACCCCTTTCGGGCTCTTCGAGTGGGACCGGATGCCGTTTGGCCTTTGCAACGCTCCAGCTACCTTCCAAAGGCTGATGCAACGGTGTCTGGGGGGCCAGTTAGTAGATTCCACGTTGGTATATCTAGATGATGTCATTGTTTACTCTCCTGACTTCGCATCCCATCTCCAGCACTTGGAACGAGTATTTCAGGCCATGGAGAAGTACGGACTGAAGTTGCAACCAGATAAATGCCAGCTATTTCGTAAGGAAGTGAAATTTCTGGGCCACTGTGTAAGTGCCTCTGGAGTCTCGGTGGACCCAGAAAAAGTGTCCGTTGTACAGGAGTGGGGTGTACCAAAGACAGTGCGACAAGTGAGGTCACTGGATCACATATGATTCTCATGCTGAAGCCAGCCACCTGCTGTGAGTACGTATATACTATTGACTCAAAGATGAATTGTGGAATGTTTATGCACTGCTGTCTGACTTCCCTGTCCTAAATAAGAACCAGCATCTTTCCATTGAGCCTCTCATATTGAAAGCCTGAATCTGTCCACCGAGTCTCTCATGCTGAAGCCAGCCACCTGCTGTGAGTACGTATATACTATTGACTCAAAGACGAATTGTGGAATGTTTATGCACTGCTGTCTGACTTCCCTGTCCTAAATAAGAACCAGCATCTTTCCATTGAGCCTCTCATATTGAAAGCCTGAATCTGTCCACCGAGTCTCTCATGCTGAAGCCAGCCACCTGTTGTGAGTACGTATATACTATGGACTCAAAGATGAATTGTGGAATGTTTATGCACTGTTGTTTGACTTCCCTGTCCTAAAGAAGAACCAGCATCTTTCCAGTGCGCCTCTCATATCGAAAGCCTGAACCTGCCCACCGAGTCTCTCATGCTGAAGTCAGCCACTTCCAGAACAGTATCTGCTCTATACTTACCCCTGGCTGTCCGAAGAGGAATTGCCGTGTGAATTCCAGAATAGCATCTGCTCTATACTTACCCCTGGCTGTCTGAAGAGGAACTGCCGTGTGAATTCCAGAACAGCATCTGCTCTATACTTACCCCTGGCTGTCTGAAGAGGAACTGCCGTGTGAATTCCAGAACAGTATCTGCTCCATACTTACCCCTGGCTGTCCGAAGAGGAACTGCCGTGTGAATTCCAGAATAGCATCTGCTCTATACTTACCCCTGGCTGTCTGAAGAGGAACTGCCGTGTGAATTCCAGAACAGCATCTGCTCTATACTTACCCCTGGCTGTCTGAAGAGGAACTGCCGTGTGAATTCCAGAATAGCATCTGCTCTATACTTACCCCTGGCTGTCCGAAGAGGAACTGCCGTGTGAATTCCAGAATAGCATCTGCTCTATACTTACCCCTGGCTGTCCGAAGAGGAACTGCCGTGTGAATTCCAGAATAGTATCTGCTCTATACTTACCCCTGGCTGTCTGAAGAGGAACTGCCGTGTGAATTCCAGAACAGTATCTGCTCTATACTTACCCCTGGCTGTCTGAAGAGGAACTGCCGTGTGAATTCCAGAATAGCATCTGCTCTATACTTACCCCTGGCTGTCTGAAGAGGAACTGCCGTGTGAATTCCAGAATAGCATCTGCTCGATACTTACCCCTGGCTGTCTGAAGAGGAACTGCTGTGTGAATTCCAGAATAGCATCTGCTCTATACTTACCCCTGGCTGTCCGAAGAGGAACTGCCGTGTGAATTCCAGAATAGTATCTGCTCTATACTTACCCCTGGCTGTCTGAAGAGGAACTGCCGTGTGAATTCCAGAACAGTATCTGCTCTATACTTACCCCTGGCTGTCTGAAGAGGAACTGCCGTGTGAATTCCAGAATAGCATCTGCTCTATACTTACCCCTGGCTGTCCGAAGAGGAACTGCCGTGTGAATTCCAGAACAGTATCTGCTCTATACTTACCCCTGGCTGTCCGAAGAGGAACTGCCGTGTGAATTCCAGAACAGCATCCGATCTATACTTACCCCTAGCAGCCAAGAAGAAGAAACATCCAGTTTTAGTTTATGAAATTTTAATTCAATAAAATATTTTTATATTTGATACCTTGTTTGTGGTCGTGGTGTTTCTGGGTAACTCCTCGAGGTGGTACGCCCATCCCAGATAGCAGACGGGTGTGGGCCACTTCAGGCAATGATTCGGCACTGGTGGCCTTGTTATGGCCCGGACCAAATGTGTCTGAGCCTGAAGTGGCCCACATGTAAAATGGCAAATATGGGCCAAAAAATGTAAATCACATGTGGGCCATTTTAGGCAAAGATGCGGCACTCGTGGCGATGTGTAATCTGAATCTTAGCCTAAAGTGGCCCATTTGATAGATAATAAATATGGCCCAAATATGACAAACCAAATGCGGGCCACTTATGGCAAAAATGTGGCACAATTGACTATGACTAATCTGGATGTAAACCAAATATGGCCCACAGATGTTTCAGCAAATGTGGCCCACTTATCTTAAAACATATCTGGGCCAGGTTTGGCAAAGATATGGCTCAGTGGCACTGGCTCATCTATATGTTAGCCAAAAGTGGCCCACATATAATGTTGTAAATGTGGCCCAGTTATTTAAAACATATCTGGGCCAGTTTTGGCAAAGATATGGAACAGTGGCAGTGGCTCATCTTGAAGTGAGCCAAAACTGGCCCACATTTGACGTTGCAAATGTGGCCCAGTTATGTTGTAGCACATCTAGATCAGGTTTGGCAAAGATATGGCTGAGTGACCACTGGCTCAACGCGATGTGAGCCAAAAGTGGCCCACATATAGGGTTGCAAATGTGGCCCAATTATCTTGTAACATATCTGGGCCAGTTTTGGCAAATATATGGCACAGTGGCACCAGCTCATCTGGATGTGAGCCAAAAGTGGCCCACATGTATTGTGGCAAATGTGGCCCAATTATCTTATAACACATCTGGGCCAGATTTGGCAAAGATATGACTCATCGAGAACTGACTCATCTGGATGTGAGCCAAAAGTGGCCCACATATAAAGTGGAAAATGTGGCCCAATTATCTTATAACACATCTGGGCCAGATTTGGCAAATATATGGCTCATCGAGAACTGGCTCATCTGAATGTAAGCCAAAAGTGGCCCACATATGATGTTGCAAATCTGGCCCAGTTATCTCAAAACATATCTGGGCCAGATTTGGCAACGATATGGCTGAGTGACCACTGGCTCATCTGGATGTGAGCCAAAAGTGGCCCACATATAATGTGGAAAATGTGGCCCAATTATTTTATAACACATCTGGGCCACGTTTGGCAAAGATATGGCTCATCGAGAACTGGCTCCTCTGAATGTAAGCCAAAAGTGGCCCACATATAATGTTGCAAATGTGGCCCAGTTATCTCAAAACATATCTGGGCCAGATTTGGCAAAGATATGGCTAAGTGACCACTGGCTTATCTGGATGTGAGCCAAAAGTGGCCCACATATAATGTGGAAAATGTGGCCCAGTTATCTTATAACACATCTGGGCCACGTTTGACAAAGATATGGCTCATCGAGCACTGGTACATCCTGAAGTAAGCCAAAAGTGGCCCACATATAATATTGCAAATGTGGCCCTGTTATTTCAAAACATATCTGGGCCAGGTTTGGCAAAGATATGGCTGAGTGACCACTGGCTCATCTGAATGTGAGCCAAAAGTGGCCCACATATAATGTGGAAAATGTGACCCAGTTATCTTATAACACATCTGGGCCACATTTGACAAAGATATGGCTCATCGAGCACTGGTACATCCCGAAGTAAGCCAAAAGTGGCCCACATATAATATTGCAAATGTGGCCCAGTTATTTCAAAACATATCTGGGCCAGGTTTGGCAAAGATATGGCTGAGTGACCACTGGCTCATCTGGATGTGAGCCAAAAGTGGCCCACATATAATGTTGCAAATGTGGCCCTGTTATCTCAAAACATATCTGGGCCAGATTTGGCAAAGGTATGGCTGAGTGACCACTGGCTTATCTGGATGTGAGCCAAAAGTGGCCCACATATAATGTGGAAAATGTGGCCCAGTTATCTTATAACACATCTGGGCCACGTTTGACAAAGATATGGCTCATCGAGCACTGGTACATCCTGAAGTAAGCCAAAAGTGGGCCACATATAATATTGCAAATGTGGCCCTGTTATTTCAAAACATATCTGAGCCAGGTTTGGCAAAGATATGGCTGAGTGACCACTGGCTCATCTAAATGTGAGCCAAAAGTGGCCCACATATAATGTGGAAAATGTGACCCAGTTATCTTATAACACATCTGGGCCACGTTTGACAAAGATATGGCTCATCGAGCACTGGTACATCCTGAAGTAAGCCAAAAGTGGCCCACATATAATATTGCAAATGTGGCCCAGTTATTTCAAAACATATCTGGGCCAGGTTTGGCAAAGATATGGCTGAGTGACCACTGGCTCATCTGGATGTGAGCCAAAAGTGGCCCACATATAATGTTGCAAATGTGGCCCCGTTATCTCAAAACATATCTGGGCCAGATTTGGCAAAGGTATGGCTGAGTGACCACTGGCTTATCTGGATGTGAGCCAAAAGTGGCCCACATATAATGTGGAAAATGTGGCCCAGTTATCTTATAACACATCTGGGCCACGTTTGACAAAGATATGGCTCATCGAGCACTGGTACATCCTGAAGTAAGCCAAAAGTGGCCCACATATAATATTGCAAATGTGGCCCTGTTATTTCAAAACATATCTGGGCCAGGTTTGGCAAAGATATGGCTGAGTGACCACTGGCTCATCGCGATGTGAGCCAAAAGTGGCCCACATATAATGTTGCAAATGTGGCCCTAATATCTCAAAACATATCTGGGCCAGATTTGGCAAAGGTATGGCTGAGTGAACACTGGCTTATCTGGATGTGAGCCAAAAGTGGCCCACATATAATGTGGAAAATGTGGCCCAGTTATCTTATAACACATCTGGGCCACGTTTGACAAAGATATGGCTCATCGAGCACTGGTACATCCTGAAGTAAGCCAAAAGTGGCCCACATATAATATTGCAAATGTGGCCCTGTTATTTCAAAACATATCTGAGCCAGGTTTGGCAAAGATATGGCTGAGTGACCACTGGCTCATCTGAATGTGAGCCAAAAGTGGCCCACATATAATGTGGAAAATGGGACCCAGTTATCTTATAACACATCTGGGCCACGTTTGACAAAGATATGGCTCATCGAGCACTGGTACATCCTGAAGTAAGCCAAAAGTGGCCCACATATAATATTGCAAATGTGGCCCAGTTATTTCAAAACATATCTGGGCCAGGTTTGGCAAAGATATGGCTAAGTGACCACTGGCTCATCTGGATGTGAGCAAAAAGTGGCCCACATATAATGTTGCAAATGTGGCCCCGTTATCTCAAAACATATCTGGGCCAGATTTGGCAAAGGTATGGCTGAGTGACCACTGGCTTATCTGGATGTGAGCCAAAAGTGGCCCACATATAATGTGGAAAATGTGGCCCAGTTATCTTATAACACATCTGGGCCACGTTTGACAAAGATATGGCTCACCTAGCACTGGTAAGTCCTGAAGTAAGCCAAAAGTGGCCCACATATAATATTGCAAATGTGGCCCAGTTATTTCAAAACATATCTGGGCCAGGTTTGGCAAATATATGGCTGAGTGACCACTGGCTCATCTGAATGTGAGCCAAAAGTGGCCCACATATAATGTGGCAAATGTGGCCCAGTTATCTTTTAACACATCTGGGGTGGGTTTGGCAAATATATATTGCTCAGTGACCACTGGCTCATCTGGATGTCAGCCAAAAGTGGCCCACATATAATGTTGCAAATGTGGCCCAGTTATCCCAAAACATATCTGGGCCGGATTTGGCAAAGATATGGCTATGTGACCATTGGCTCATCTGGATGTGAGCCAAAGGTGGCCCACATATAATGTGGCAAATGTGGCCCAATTATCTTCTAACACATCTGGGCCACGTTTGGCAAAAATATGGTTAAGTGACCATTGTCTCATCTGGATGTGAGCCAAAAGTGGCCCAGATACAATACTGAAAATGTGGCCCAGTTATCTTAAAACAATTCTGGGCCTGTTTTGGCAAAGATATGGCACAGTTGGCACTGGCTCACCTAGAAGTGATTCAAAAGTGGCCCACATATAATGTTGCAAATGTGCCCCAGTTATCTCATAACACATCAGGGCCAGGTTTGGCAAATATATGGCTCAGTGACCACTGGCTCATATGGATGTGAGCCAAAAGTGGCCCACATGTAATGTTAAAAATGTGGCCCATTTATCTTAAAATGTATTTGGGCCAGTTTTGGCAAAAGTATGGTTTTTGCCCCCCAAAAACCTACGTAAACCTACATGTAAACCTACGTGACAAGTCTGTCTTTTCAACACTTCTGACAATGGCTAATTTAGCTTCAAAGGGCAGAATTTTAAACTGCCTTGTAATTTTTTTAACAACAATTAACAATATTTTTTGGTATAGATGCAGCAGACACGGCTGTGTCTCGTGTACACCAATGCATTTTTTTTTTATGTGACCGGTGTGTTTATTAAATTGTTTTTAATGGGAGTGCTGCGTTTTTAAAACGCTGTAACGACTTGCTGAGTGTTTTTAATTTTTTTTATTTGGCTATAAAGTGCTGAACACATTTTTTTTTTACAGATTTACGAGAGTCATCAACGGTCATCACTGTCACTTGTTACCAGACTGTCCAATCACAATGGACCACACATACCACACTGACCAACTGTCAAAACATTCTTTCTGTACAACATCAAATAGCAGAGTAGATGGAAAAATAATATTTCTGGTCTCCGAACATACGTGTCTATATGACATTCATACTATACAAACATTTTTAGCATTATACAAATTATCAGGGAAATCAGTAAAAAGTAAACTGTGCCACGGATATTCTGTATAGCAACAAAGTGTCTCAACAAAACAACATGACATCATGACTTCTGCACTGCCAAAACATAATCGCTTACAGCTAGGCCTTTTCAGATTGCCATAGCATTTTCAGCTAGCTAAAAACGCTTTGGTGGACACATGGCCTTAGATAGGCTGGATGTAAGGCCACATATATGACAATTGCTCACATATGTTTTGTAGGTAGAGTGTTTAGAAAATTGTGTAAGTTCAAACTTATAAAGAGCTGTTTATGGTTTTGGGATGTGCAAGAAGATACTTAATTGCTATTTGTGCAAAGCTTAGGGCACAATGATTTTGCCAAGTACATGTCCCTTAATCAACATAATTTTGTTGATCAAGGCACATAATTCCTGTTCATAAAAATAGTCCTATCCCTAACCCGATCCCTAAAGTAGGAGGGACATTTTAATAACACTTATCTAGAAGCATGGTTGGCATAACTTCAAACTTCAATTCTAATTTGTCGATATGAATGCTGTTCCAGGATCAATAAAGATGCTGAGCCAGGAACATGTTGTAGCCTACTTTGGCTATTTTTATAACAAACGTACAGGACTTGTACAATATTCAAATATTTAAAATAGCTATAATCAAATAAAATAAAAATTCAATATTGAAAATATAAAAAAATATTGTAATATTTTAAAACAAAATAAACGTATTTAAATACATAAATGAAAATTTAATTACATTTTTGGCTTAATATAAATTTATACAAAAGTCATTTTTAGTCTATAAATGATCTTTCTTAAAGATAAAACAATATCTATAATTTTAACATTATAATTAATGAAATACAATTAAATGACTGACAATTAGTGAAGCTCTTGTGAGAAATATTATTTTGACAATAAACTTTTTCAATTTTTATTTTTATTTTTATTTTTATTTTTGCTTCAGCTTAGGCCTACTTATTTATTAGAGATAAGATCTCTATTTTCTTTGTAACAAAATATTTACTGCATGTGAAGTTGTCTTTGAAAAAAAAAATCAAACTGACGATTCGGGGCTTTAAATTTAAACGTAGCTGTAAAATTTGAAAAAGGCGCTGGAAACCAACGTCAGTTAGAGGAAGAAAAAAAAAAAACCAAACCGACGATTGGGCCTTTAAATTTAAACCTAGCCGTGAAGCGCGAAAAAAAAGGAGCTCGAAACCAAGCCAGAGGATTGTCAGTTTGAGGGAGGACGAATACTGCAAACAATCACCAAGGTAAGATATAATCGATACATTTATATTTTCTAGGGCTAGGCGATTGCTTCATAACTATAATTGTTGTATGAGTTAATGGAATAACTTCTATACTTGAAGTAGGAGCATTTTGGCAGTATAACTCTAAGCTAGAACTATTATGGTTTTTGAATGCGAAATGAACAAGTATCGATTGAATAGGGGCGCCAAAAGTATTTACATTTGCTAATGTAGGCTACACTACCGGTCAAATGTTTTAGATCGGTAATGTTTTTAAAAGAAGTCTTTTCTGCTCACCAAGGCTGCAATTATTTGATAAAAAAAAAATACAACCCCCCCCAAAAAAATCAGTAATATTATGAAATATTATTACAATTTAAAACAGCGGTTTTCTATGTGAATATATATATTGAAGTGTAATTTATTATCGAAGCTGAATTTACAGCATCATTACTCCAGTCTTCAGTATCACATGATCCTACAAAAATTAATATAATATGATGCTCAAGAAACATTTATGATTATTATCCATGTTGAAAACAGTTTTTTACATTTTTATTTCAGGATTCTTTGATGAATAGAAAGTTCAAAAGAACAGAATTATTCTGAAATGGAAAGCTTTTGTAACATTAATCACTATGGGGTCAGTAAGATTTTATTTTTTTATTTTTTGGGGGAAAGAAATTAAAAAAATACTATTATTCATCAAGGATGAGTTAAATTGATCTAAAGTTACAGTAAAGACATTTCTAATGTTAGAAAAGATTATATTTTAAATAAACCATAGAAGTCATCATAGAAGTTTGGGGGAAAAATGATACACGACTGTTTTCAACATTGAAAATAATAATTTATGTTTTTTGAGCATAAAATCAGCAGATTAGAATGATTTCTGAAGGATCATGTGTGATGTGATACTGAAAACTGATCTGTAATCAGCGACAGTAATGATGTTGAAAATTCAGCTTTCAAATTATATTTTAATATATATTAAAATATAAAACAGTCATTTCAAAATTGTCATTATATTTCACAATATTTCTGTTTGTCATTTTGTTTTTTCATCAAATGAAGCAGCCTTGGTGAGCAGAAGAGACTTCATTTAACTGATCTAAAACTTTTGACCGGTAGTGTCTGTGCTCCGATCTTGCCAATCTTCAGTCAGTTCTGCATGGTGAAAATATTTAACTCTAGCTTTTTTTGGCACAACAATAAAAGCCCAGTGTAATATTTCATTCATGTACATTGGGCATACAGTAATACTGCACTGTAGTTGTATTACTTTGTGAAAGCACAAATTACTACATGCTTTTTATTACAATAAAAGCTTTTATGAGATGATTACAAAGTAACAATAGCCTAATAGATATTATTGAGCAAGTTGGTTCAGGTATTATTACTTTGTATTTCACATTTTTAGTATACCCTAGTCATTTTAAAATGAGTTTTTCTGCTTTGTTTTTATGTATTTATTTTTTATTTACTGTTTTGAGTCAGGATGCTTTTCACCTTAATAACATATGTCGATGTGATTTTCTACAGAAAATTGCTGGTGGTATATTTAAACTCCTCTGAAACAAGAAAACATATCTATACAAATACATGTTCCTAGTCACCCTGGTTTGCTAAAAAAAAGGTTGAACTTGTGCCTTTTTGGCAAAAACAAACAAAAGAAACAAAAAGTGTCCTTGTCCGAAATGTGTCCTTGTTGCCTTGGGCCAAAATGTTCTTTAGAGTGGCACTGGCAAAGTATGCACTTGGTCAATGCTTGTATTCCTGCTAATTGTGTCCTAAGATTTTAAAAGTTGTCATCCTTGCATTTACAATGTTATATATTTTTAGGAACTGTCAGAACCAATAGACTGACAGCTACGGCCACCGATCAAGAAATTGAAACATTTATTAAAAAATGGCTTCATCTGTCAAGTGACCGAGACGGAGGGAGAAGAGAAAGCAAGAAACGAAGGAGGTCCCAAGACACCTGTAAGTCAGCTACATTGTGTTTTTGCCATGTGTATAATACCATGGTCTGTCTGAATACTTGATTATGGCCCTAGAATATTTTAGTTTGATTTTTTTCCCAAATTTCCATTTTCATTTTTGCTAATTCCGTTTTTTCATTTTCCATGTTTGAGAATTCAGTTTTTTTTTACCCTTACCTGTTATTTTAGTCATAAAAAGAGGGTGCTTGTAATGTTAATAATTAAAATGTACACAAATAAAATAGGAATGACCTTTTAACATTTATTGAGGTAACAGACATTGACTCTTACTCTTCAGCAGAAATACTGCATGATGCAACATAACACTAAACTCTAAGTTTAAGTAACAATAAAATATGGTTATGAGCTTTAAAATGTCCAGTAAAAAAATTATATATAATATAATATAATTATACAAATCAAAAGTTGTAATTGTTAACATTAGTTAATGCACTGTGAACTAACATGAACAAACAGTGAATGACTGAAACATTAAAAAAGGGGTAACACTTTACAATAAGGTTCATTAGTTAACAATAGTTAATGTATTAACTAACATGAACTAACCATGAGCAATACATTTGTAACAGTATTTGTTAATCTTCGTTGATGTTAGTTAATAAAAAATAAAGCTGTTCATTCTTTGTTCATGTTAGTTCACAGCACATTAACTAATGTTAACAAGATTTTAATAAAGTATTAGTAAAAATTGAAATTAACGTTTACAAACATTAATAAATGCTGTATAAGCGATGTTCATCATTTGTTCATTAGTTAACTAATGTAGTTAACTAATATTAACTAATGAACCTTATTGTAAAGTGTTACCAAAAATGGTTAATAAATAATGCACTTCATGTTAGTTAATACTAGTTAATACATTAATTAATGTTCACAATTAAGGCCTTGAGTAGGGTTGGGTATCGATAATCGAGTATCGATTGGAACCGAGACTAACTTTTCATTTTTCCCGGAATCGTTCAAAAGTTAAAATTTCGATTCCTACTTTCGATATTCACAGTCCGCCGAGCGGAAGAAGAAACCGCTGAACAACATCAACGAAGAAGCGTCTACCGGAAGTGTTGGCATAACCACGCGAGTCGAACATGAGTACCTTACGTCGGCGATCCAACTTTTTTGACCCTGCCTCTTAAAAGAATCAAGAATCGTTAGGAACCGGAATCGAAACAAGGAATCGGAATCAGAATCGTTCAAATTCAAACGATACCCAACCCTAGCCTTGAGGCCTCATTATACTTCTGCGTCGGACCTACGTCGAAGCTTCTATGCTGTAGGCAACGCGTTGGTTTTCATTTATACTTTAGCGTCATTGTCCGCGTTGACGTGCAATTACTCTTGTAGAGGAAGCATGTGAAATCCGAGGTAGCAGTCCTGGCAGACAAATCACAGCTCTTGCATTTCTTTAGAGTTGACACGTTGTTACATTTTTGGAGAGGTGCACGTCAGGGTACGCCGAAGGGTACGTGCGCTACACACAGCCTACAACGTAGCTATGGCATGAGTTCGACGAAGAAGTATAAATAGCCCTTTAGATTTACCAAACTGTTTAATGCACTGATAGGTCCAGTCCATTTTTCTACTATTGCTAGTAAAACACTTTGAAAATCAGCATTCTGTTACTGAGTCAACAATTGTTTTTGTTTTTTTGTGTGTGTGTATCCAATAAAGGCTTGCAAGATTGCCAGATGGGCCCAGTCAAGGAGGTCGACTTCTTTAATTTTGGGTGGCTCTGGATGTGACCAACTGGAAACATGTTATGTTTTTTGTTTAGCTCTAAGATGCTTTATATGCACATATTTTGTGTTTGTTTATTAGGGCCCAAGCCCTGAAAGGGCGAAGGCCCTATTGTTTTCCTAACGATTATTATTAGGGCCCAAGCCCTGAAAGGGCGAAGGCCCTATTGTTTTCCTTCCGATTATTTTTTTTTTTTCTTTTATTTTTCTAACGACTATTCGGGCACTTTTGGGGCCCTTAACATGCTCAAAAACTCTTGAAACTTTGCACACGGGTCAGAACCCGCGGCCATCAGGGCCGGGCTGAAGATGGTACCCGGGCGTGGCAGGGGGGCTCGACAGCGCCCCCTGGAACGGGCTCCGAACACTTGGTCCATAACTCAAACACGCTTGTATATAATATTATGAAACCCGGTACACATGTCGATCTCATTGTTTCATATATACTTCGCACTTTTACTTTTTACCCCAGCCCAACAGGAAGTCGGCTATTTAGGGTTGTTCGTAAAACACTCGCAATGGAATTTTAAATACTCCTCCTAGAGCTCTGATCCAAATTCGACGAAATTTCGGTCAGCGTGAAGTCAAGGCATTGAAGATGAAAGTTTGCGAGGGGATTTTTGATATCTCGAACGGTTTGGCCGTGGCGAGGAAACGAAATTATGGCGAGAAACGTGAAACAGAAAGTGTGTCATAACTTCAGCATACATCAACCGATCTTGATGAAACTTCAGCAGTGTGTTCGCTGTAAGAGGACGATCACATGGATGTGACTATTGTGAGTCAAAGTTATAGCGCCACCAACTGGCAGCAGGAAGTGTGTCATTTTCAAAATGTTTTGAAATCACCCTCTAATTTTTAGTCGATTTGCTTCAAACTTAATCTGTATACTGCAAATACACAGCAGATGAAGACCTGTGAATGGATTCTTGATATCTTTGAAACTGTTGCCGTGGCAACGCATCAAACTTAACCATTCTTTTAGGATGCTTTTGAGACCCTTAGCATGCTTTAAATTGCATGAAACTCGACAGACACATCACATTTATTAGCCAGTAGACATTTGCAAAGTTTCAGAAACGGGCGTGGTGAGGGCTCAGTAGCGCCACCTTTTGACAAAAGTGGGGTTGTTAGTTTTATCTACAGTTACAAAAATCGGTATGTATATTGTACTCCTCGAGCCGGACAACTTTCTAATTGACACTCATTAGCTAGGACCCACAGAAAGTCAGATATGTTTGTTTGAATGTAGAGAAAATCTCAGAATTTTGCCAGTCTCTCAGTGTCCCTCTGTGTGAGTGAGAGGAGGGGCTTGTCAGGTTAATTTTAACCCTTTATTTGCTGTGTGCGACTTCTCTGGCATTTTCGGGGGCCTTAACATCCTCGAAAACTCTTGAAACTTTGCACACGGGTCAGAACCCATGGCCATCAGGGCCGGGCTGAAGCTGGTAACCGGGCGTGGCAGGGCGGCTCGACAGCGCCCCCTTGACTGGGATTCGAACATTTGTCCATAAATCAAACACACTTGCATGAATTAATATGAAACTCGGTACAATTATAGATCACATCAGGCCAAACAACTTTCGTGCTCTAAGTTTTATGACAGTTCAAATGGAAGTTATTTATGAATTATGAATTATGGGTTGTTTGAATAATTGTCCTAGGAGAAATACATCAAATTACAACGCATGTGTTTACCAATCACAACCAAACTCGGTGTGCATGAAGTCAAGACATTGAGGATGCTCAATTCCGGACGGATTTTTGATATCTCGAACGGTCTGGCCGTGGCGAGGAAATGAATTTTATGACTAAAAAAGGACACATAAAGTGTGTTATAACTTTGCTCAATTTACCTACAGTTACAAAACTTACCACGTATATTGTTCTCGTCAAGCCGATCAACTTTCCAATTTAAAGTCATTCGCTCTGAGCAACAGAAAGTCAGATATTGTAGTTTGAATGGATTTATTTCCCCTGCGATTCTCTCTCTTTCTCTCTCTCTCTCTCTCTCTCTCTCTCTCTCTCTCTCTCTCTGTGTGTGTGTGTGTGTGGGTGTGGGTGTGGGTGTCTGTGTGGGGAGGGGAGGGCTGTTGTCTGTGTTTATGTGTGTGTGTGTGTGGCTGGCTGCGATTTTTCCTACAAGTCCTTGTCTCTAAGTCCTTGTCTTTTTGCATAACAATTTCGCATAACAATATTTTTAAATGACAAAATAGGCATATAACCCCCATCTTTTAAATGTATAGTTTGCTTTAAATAAAAGTAAGATTGTATTTGTAATTGAAGTTGAATGAATTTAAAATTCATGTGCTATATTTCAATATATTTGTTTTCCTTAAGATTGTAAAACACTAACTTCATTCTTATCTGAATTACAAATATTTGTTTCTGTATAAAATAATACTCTGACTAAAAACACATTTGATGTTTGTTTTTTTTTTGTTTTTTTATTTACATGTATTTGTGTGTGTGTGTGTGTGTGTGTGTGTGTATAAAGTGCAGGGTTTTTTTTAGATAAAGTAGAATTTCTATAACTATGTGTTGAACTAATAAATCACTCTTGTGTGTGTTAAACACAATCTACTTAATACAGACAACTTCATTATAAAGATAAATAACAAATCCAAAAAATATATGATTATAATCTATGACAAAAAAGCCATTACAAACTATATTAATCGAAAATACACATTGCTCTTTGTATTGTTGTAAAATATTCATGAAAAACAAGATAACAAAAATCAAAAAGATAAATTATTTTAGATATAGCCATGTTTTAAATGTATAGCAGAGATGTTAATTGAGGCAGCAACATACAAACTTTCTAGAACAACATGGACCTGGATAGCTGGTTTTTATGGAGGACAGTGAAGAGGAAGAGGGTGCAAATCAAACAGCTCATTCTCAGACTACACAGCAAACAGCTTAAGTTTTTAGTGCTTTGTTTGAGGTTTTTAGTGCTCTGTCCTATCTATTATCAACATATAATAGATGGAACAGAACAAGAAAGGCAATTAATAATCTGTCATTGCGTCACTGCATTATGATATGAAAGGCTCAGTACAGTGTGGCACAAAACGCTTATGCGCATCCCGAGTGGAGAGTGATGCGCTTAAAGCCACATGGAGTTACAGCGCACAGCACATCGAGTCCGCATTGATACAAGCTCTACAATACACTTCTTTTTGATAGTCAAAGCGGGGGTTACGTTTTTACACGTCGTACAGAATAACCCTAAAGGCACCAAGGTGGCGGTGCCACCGGCTTCATATTAAATATAAATATAGCTGTGAGCAGCGATAAAGGGCCAAAGCCGGCGGTACCACCATCCCAGTGCCTTTGGGTAACTAAAGGCATCGGGGTTGCGGTGCCACCGGCTTGGGCCCGCAATCGCTGCTCGCAGCTATATTTATTATTATTATTTATACGACTATTCGGGCACTTTTGGGGCCCTTAACATGCTCAAAAACTCTTGAAACTTTGCACACGGGTCAGAACCCGCGGCCATCAGGGCCGGGCTGAAGATGGTACCCGGGCGTGGCAGGGGGGCTAGACAGCGCCCCCTGGAACGGGGTCCGAACACTTGGTCCATAAATCAAACACGCTTGCATGTAATAATATGAAACTCGGTACACATGTTGATCTCATCGTTTCATCTATATCTCGTGCTTTTACTTTTTACCCCAGCCCAACAGGAAGTCGGCTATTTAGGGTTGTTCGTAAAACACTCGCAATGGAATTTTTAATACTCCTCCTAGAGCTTTGATCCAAATTCGACGAAACTCGGTCAGCGTGAAGTCAAGACATTGAGGATGAAAGTTTGCGAGGGGATTTTTGATATCTCGAACGGTTTGGCCGTGGCGAGGAAACAAAATAATGGCGAGAAACGTGAAACAGGAAGTGTATCATAACTTCAGCACACATCAACCGATCTTGATGAAACTTCAGCAGTGTGTTCGCTGTAAGAGGACGATCACATGGATGTGACTATTGTGAGTCAAAGTTATAGCGCCACCAACTGGCAGCAGGAAGTGTGTCACTTTCAAAATGCTTTGATATCACCCTTTCATTTTTACCCGATTTGCTTCAAACTTCATATGTATAATGTAAACATACGGCAGATGTAGACCTGTGAATGGATTCTTGATATCTTTGAAACTGTTGCCGTGGCGACGCATCAAACTTTACCCTTCTCTTAGGATGCTTTTAGGATACTTTTGAGACCCTTAGCATGCTTCAAAATGCATGAAACTCGACAGACACATCACATTTATTAGCCAGTAGACACGTGCAAAGTTTCAGAAACGGGCGTGGTGAGGGCTCAGTAGCGCCACCTTTTGACAAAAGTGGGGTTGTTAGTTTTATCTACAGTTACAAAAATCGGTATGTATATTGTACTCCTCGAGCCGGACAACTTTCTAATTGACACTCATTAGCTAGGACCCACAGAAAGTCAGATATGTTTGTTTGAATGTAGAGAAAATCTCAGAATTTTGCCAGTCTCTCAGTGTCTCTCTGTGTGAGTGAGAGGAGGGGCGCCTGTCAGGTTAATTTTAACCCTTTATTTGCTGTGTGCGACTTCTCTGGCATTTTCGGGGGCCTTAACATCCTCGAAAACTCTTGAAACTTTGCACACGGGTCAGAACCCATGGCAATCAGGGCCGGGCTGAAGCTGGTAACCGGGCGTGGCAGGGCGGCTCGACAGCGCCCCCTGGACTGGGATTCGAACATTTGTCCATAAATCAAACACACTTGCATGAATTAATATGAAACTCTGTACAATTATAGATCACATCAGGCCAAACAACTTTCGTGCTCTAAGTTTTATGACAGTTCAAATGGAAGTTATTTATGAATTATGAATTATGGGTTGTTTGAATAATTGTCCTAGGAGAAATACATCAAATTACAACGCATGTGTTTACCAATCACAACCAAACTCGGTGTGCATGAAGTCAAGACATTGAGGATGCTCAATTCCGGACGGATTTTTGATATCTCGAACGGTCTGGCCGTGGCGAGGAAATGAATTTTATGACTAAAAAAGGACACATAAAGTGTGTTATAACTTTGCTCATTTTACCTACACTTACAAAACTTGCCACGTATATTGTTCTCGTCAAGCCGATCAACTTTCCAATTTAAAGTCATTCGCTCTGAGCAACAGAAAGTCAGATATTGTAGTTTGAATGGATTTAATTCCCCTGCGATTCTCTCTCTCTCTCTCTCTCTCTCTCTCTCTCTCTCTCTCTCTCTCTGTGTGTGTGTGTGTGTGTGTGTGTGGGTGTGTGTCTGTGTGGGGAGGGGAGGGCTGTTGTCTGTGTTTATGTGTGTGTGTGTGTGTGTGGCTGGCTGCGATTTTTCCTACAAGTCCTTGTCTCTAAGTCCTTGTCTTTTTGCATAACAATTTTGCATAACAATATTTTTAAATGACAAAATAGGCATATAACCCCCATCTTTTAAATGTATAGTTTGCTTTAAATAAAAGTAAGATTGTATTTGTAATTGAAGTTGAATTAATTAAAAATGCATGTGCTATATTTCAATATATTTGTTTTCCTTAAGATTTTAAAACACTAACTTCATTCTTATCTGAATTACAAATATTTGTTTCTGTATAAAATAATACTCTGACTAAAAACACATTTGATGTTTTTTTTTTTTGTATTTTTATTTACATGTATTTGTGTGTGTGTGTGTGTGTGTGTGTGTGTGTGTGTGTGTGTGTGTGTGCGTGTGTGCGTGTGTGTGTGTGTGTGTGTGTGTGTACTTGTCTACCTATCTAAGAGGGGACTTTGGTGTCGTTACACACTCACCAACAGGGGACCGCCGAGGGAAGTGGGGACATTTTTCAAGTCCCCTGTTAGCTATGCCTTAAAACATGTTAAAATCAACTAAAAAACGCTCTGGTGAATTTTTTTAACTTTTGACCAAGTGGGGACTAACACACGTGTGTGTGTTTAAGCCCATACTCAGCAGCGCTCCTGTAGGCTGGAGCAGGAACTGCAGTGGCCCATTAACACACGTCGTTCACACTTCTCTATTGTCTGAATGGCTGGCTGTCCCAAAGCCTCTGAGACTGTAGAGCTGCTTAGTTAAGGTACTTTCAGTAAATTTAATAACCCCACACTAGTAATCATTAGTTAAGCAATAGTAAATGCTTAACTAATGAAAATACAATTATTAAAACACATTATAGATATGATTTTAAAACAATATTAAAGAATTTATAGCTTTATAGCTGTCTTTATAAATTGCTGACTATTGGTTTAAAAGCATATCTATAATGTGTTTTAATCATTTTAATTCCATGCTTTATTAATGAACAATTTATGATTTCTAAATGAAGTATAGCATTATAAACCATAATAATAAACCAATATAAAGTTATTTAGGAGTTGTCAGTGGTTTATAAGATCACTTAGAAAGTGAGTAAATGATTAATAAACTATTTCAATGTGCATTCATGCATCTTATTATTCAGACATATAGTAATAGTTACTTAGTGTGTTAATACATTTTTAACATGTATTTCTACTGTAATCCAAGGTTAATTCAGGTAGTTATCAACCATTTAGTAGTGGTCAGTTTACTATTTTGTGAGCTCATCTAAAGTGAGGACCTGTTATGCCTTGTAACGCATTTATAAAAGAGATTTCAAAGGCTCAGTTAAATATTTGTATGTTCTTTTATGTTCAAAGTGTTGTGTTTGTTTCCTTTTTCTGTTTAGAAGAGAACTGAGCCTTTAAATCTAATTTATGAATGCTTTACAAGATATAACTATTCCTCACTTTAGATGAGCTGCCAAAAAAAGTTAACTGACCACTACTAAATGCTTAACTTCTTGCATTTACTACATTTAAATACACTTAAGTGATCTCATGAATCACTGACAACTCCTAAATAACTGGTTTGTAAATAATGTTATTCTTCATTAGGAAATTATAAATTGATCATTAATAAAGTATGAAAATACAATGATTAAACACAATATTATGCTTCTAAATAAAGAATAAAGCATTTACACAAGAATAGAGCATTTATAGCTGTATTTATAAACTTCTTATTAATGTCTATTAATGCTTTATAAATTACAGATAAACTATTTACTAATGATTAACTAATGATTAATAGCATGCAGTTATTATGAAGTGCCCAGCGGCAACAGTTCGAAAGCAGAGGCGAGAAGACGCCTCTATCATTCATAATATTATTTTTTTCTTATTTAACGCTCTCTCTTCATAGATACTGTCTATGCTTGGTTATAGCAGTCCCTAACAATTTACTTGCCATTGTTACTTTTCTTAATAATTTTGTCTGTACCTCAGTAGCAATTCCATACTAACAAATAATACAGAATATCATAACACTTTCGATGAAATTCCTATAAAACATCAGAAGCTTTATGTTGTGGACAATACAGGAAAGTTATTGCTTTAAAAAATTAATTCTCTGTTGTGGCTTTATACTTACAGTATATGATTGGTCCACATATCGCATTTAAGCTTATTGCCTACTGATAAGTTGTATTTGACAAATATACAAATAGTTGTATTTGACTATATTTTACATTTTACAAGCAGTTTTGACTGATATGTGTGCACTGTAAAACAATTATTGTTGGTTTAACTTAAAAAATGAAGTTACCTGGTTGCCTTGAAACTTTACGTTCATTGAAATTGAAAAATTGACTTAATACAATGAAGGAGATTGATTTTATAATCAGAAACTCAAAATATTATGTCATCTGAACCACATACATTATCTAAGTTGATTTGACAGAAGAAACAACGTTATGATAACAAATCATGATTTTTTTTTTTTTACAGTGTATATTACTTTAGTTTGAAAATTACTTCAATTATCTTTTTAACAGTTAACTGGTTTCAATCTTATTTATGGAACAGAACGTTTTTGTTCAGGATAGGTCATTTCTTCTGTTCTGTCGCTCACCTCCACAGGGATCGATCTCGGCGCCCTCCCTTTACTCGTTCTACATGCTACCATTGGGTTCTATATTTTAATAAGACATGGTGTTGCCTTCCATTCTTATGCTGAAGACACCACAATATATATACACCTATTGAGAGAAATGATCCGTCTGCTTCCATTTCTCTTTTATTATGCTAAGATGAGGTTACATCTTTGCTTGCAAAAAAATTGTGTCTTTAAATGAACACAAAACTGAGGTGATAGTTTTCCCCACTGATAATTTTAAGACCACCAGCATCGCTTTGAGGAGCTTCTCTGCATTCAGATCTATGCGGGATTAGGTGTGCTTTTAGATGGGCCTTCAAAACGTGATAAATATCTTCCGTAACTGCATCTAGTTTATCAACTCAATAAAATCAAGCAGAAATATCTCTTTAAGGTATAATTGCAGGTCTCCACACAAGCTAAACTGTACATGATCTAGACTCTAGATAAATAAAATGCAATGGCAGCAGTAAGTCTGGGGAATGCTTATAATTCTCCTTTTGGTTTCAATTATGAACATGTTTCAATTCTTTTTAACAAGGCATATATTTCATAATACAATTATAAAAAGATATAACATTATTTGATATTAGCATATTAGCAGCAGTATATAACAGTATATTAGCAGCAATTACACATTGTTCCCTTTACCATCAAACTGGAGAGCCTCTTTTCTGTAATGAAAGACCAATCTTATGGGTTGTGGTCCCTCATATTGGCCAATATCAGTAAAAAAAAACAACAACCTTGTTTCCCTTAGGGCTTAAATTACCCAGATTTGTTTATTTTTTATCATTACATTTTTATCCTGACTGACATCAGGTGATGCTTGTAACCCAATCATAATCTGTTAACCCACAACATTAGAATGTTATATTCCCATTAAATTAAATTAAATTAGAATGTATTTATTTCTAAATACTTATCACTTTTTTAAGCTCTTCACTTCAGCTTCACTGCAGTACATTTCACATTCAAAACGCATTAAAACTACCAAAACACATCATTCATATATATAATAAACCAGACCGTTCTCATCCTTTAACGTCATAGAACGCTATATGCAAAAACGGCGCTATACTACGCACATGGCACCCTTTATCATTAATATAACACGCGAACCCAAGTCGTCATAAATCCTTTAGCGTAAATATGATACGCAGACCCTACCCCACACCTAAACTTAGCTCTCACAGCACGTGTTATATTAATGATAACAGGTGCCATGTGCGTAGTATAGCGCCGTTTTTGCATATAGCGTTCTATATGACGTTAAAGGATGAGAATGCGTTGAATAAACACACACACACAACAGGCAGCAATATGCACTATTTTTTGCTGTTCAGAATTCGTTGGTTCATGTTTATATGGAAGACTTAGACTTGTTTTCGTGTTTAGTTAATTCTTAATTTTTAAGTGAGTGAAGAGTTTTGAGAAGTTGTTCAATGTTGTATTATGTTCAGAGTTTTAGCAGTGTTGTGTCAAAGTGAAATATGTAGTTTGGAAGATGTAGTCACTGAATGCATTAATACAACTCTAAAAAGAAAAACAACAACAAAAAAGCAACCTGTAATAGCAGCTGCAAATGGGGCCTTATTTATCACTCAGAAAGAATTAGTGTTAAACACATTTACACAAACTCTAGACACAGAAGGATCATATGTTCCCCACATCACACCAGGATATTTCACTCAAAATTGTGAAATATTTCACTCATTAAGTGTTTGATTTACTCATTCAACTGATGTTCAAAACAACTGTGTAGTTACAGTGCTGCTAAAAAATGCAGACATGTTTCTTTATAAAATAGCAGACACAATACCACTGATATTGAAAAAAAAAAGATCTAAATCAACTTCTAGGTTTGGGTGAAGTGAGAGGGTCACAGAGACAGAACTAAAAACCTAATTTGTCAAATAAACTCTAAAAATAAAAGATATTCAAGACTGTGGTATAAATAATTGGATGATCTGACCATAACTCATACTATCCTTGATTTTCTAACTTAGGACATTTCCTTTGTGTGTGATTACACCGCCCTCCCCCACACTAATTAACATATCAATGCAGGATGGCTTGGTCTAGTGTCTAGGTGTCAAGAGCCGCGTTTCCACTGTCGGGCTAGGGCTGGGCCAGAGCTAACAGCGAGCCGGGCCGAGCTAGTGGCCTCGGGCCTCAAGCACCGGGCTTGCGTTTCCACTGCCGGGCCAGTAGCCCCACAGCGCTGCCCCAGACCCCACCCCTAACACGCCTTTCAGGATCAAACGTCATAAAACCCAACCCATTTCAGCGGGTATTATGAATTAATTTATTTTTTAAATTAGGAAGATAGCATGTATATTAACTCAACTGCCGTAGTGGCTGCAATAGTGTCCCGAGACCAGTACAGGCGATTCTCCATTTCAAGCAGCGATTTTTTGCGCGATATAACAAGTAGGGCTGCGGGCACGTTTTCAAGTTATTCATTAATCGTTAACCGAGGCCCATCGGTTAATACTCGGTGCATAGTGTGCGCGCCGCAACCTCGAGATACAGAGTATTTTTAACACCTTTAATAACTGATTGGACCCCATTTGAAACGAAATTAATTTATAGAAATAAAACACAGCAAGTACGGAGCAGTTAAAGCCCCATCTCCATCACCCTTCAAACTGAAATTGCCAATTGAAAATAAGCAAAACGTCCATTTCACAAAAACTCCGTGTCTGCAAATAATAATAATAATAATAACCATCATCATCATTATTGTAACATTTTATTAGGCTGCATATGTAGAAGATGCCTTTATCCAAAAAAGGAACAGAGCACAAATAAACACAATATTTTTGACAAATATCAGCGCATATCCAGTGTGTGTGGAGCACGCACTGATGGCTGCGAGACGCCCATGTGAACAGTTTCATTGCATTTCTTTCAGTGGAAACAACTTAAAATACTCTTTAATTTCTGGTCATACAGAAAATAATAATACATTATTCGCAAATAAATTTATTTATAACAACAAAACGTTGTGCTTTAACAATTAATCAAGGCGCGCTTCATGATCTCCGTGAACTGAAGCGCGAGACCTAAACAGCCACCGCATTCGAATTTGTTCGTTTTAAATTGGACATTTAAAGCTTTAGTCTACAGGGGTTATATCCTTTGTAGATTAAAGCTTTAAATGTCCAATTTAAAACGAACAAATTCGAATTGAAAGCCAATATCTTCTATGTTTATGTAGCTTAATTTCTCTCTAAATGTGCATCCGGAGATGGAGATATGTTTTTAGCCGAAAATCATTTAGAAAACAATAGTTTATTAATAAACAATTAATGCCTCGTTATTTTATATTATTTTATTATCAGACACATTTATTATAGCCTATAAATCACCCATAAATCCCCTTTCTGTAGGCTGTGGTTACGGCTCTTCTCATTCAGCACTGCGGGGAAAATATCATTTCCAGGTTCTAATTTGGCCTCAGAAAACCAAATTAAAAAATATTAATTTGTCAAATATTTAAAATGTTTAAGGGGCAAAAAAATCAAACAAATGTCTGAAAATTCGTCGATATGTAGCTGTATATAGCCTATATATTGTTGCGCAGCATTTGGCATAGGCCTACAGTTCAAATTAAAATGTTATGCAATTTTAAACGGTTAATAGGTTAAACATGGACACCCGTGCATCTTGCTTCAGATCATAACGTTCCATAACACCGATAAACTCCGCCTTTTACCTTGAGCACGCCTCTAGCCCGAGCTGGCCCCCTCTGGCCCAAGGTATTCGACGGGCCAGAAATCCTGGCCGTTGGCCCTGAGGAAGCCCCGATCAAGCCCCGGAAGTGACAGTGGAAACGCGACTGGCCCTGGCACGCACTAGCACGGCCCGGCCCTGGCCCGGCAGTGGAAACGCGGCTAAGGTGTCTAGGTGAAGTGGCCTGAGTGCTAACAAATACAGCTACCAATGTTCAAGAATCTGTGCAACTTCTCAAATAAACTACAATAAACTAGAGAAAACGTTGGGATTTACCCTTCCAAATTTATTTTGTAACATATTCTTTTGTAAAAATGTATTTAATAAATAAATAAAAACAAGAAGTAAACTACTGTTAACTGCAGTTTGTTACATTATCCATGTTTACAATACTGTAATCCCTGGTACTGTCGATGAACAGAAATCAAAAGATCAAGGGACAAATTATCAGTATATTTTCTAGAATCTCGGAGTGAAATGGGCTTATGTGACAAACTGTGGATCATTTAATTTTGCTTTGGAATTTTTTTATTCAATGGCGTCTTTCAATTTACATGAATGTATTTCACACTTAACACAAACACCAACAGAACTTTATGTTCTATAAAGACCAAATTGCACATCTTTACATTCTCCAATCAAAACTGATGTTCAAAACCTAACACAACATGAATAAGACCAAAATTTGCAATATTTATACAGTAATACCATTTTGAAATATAATCTGAATTAAAAACAAAACAAAAAAAAACAATTATATTTAACTAAACACCTCCACAAGTGTTTGTGTTAGTCTCAGTTTAATCACCAATTTAATCTATACAAAAGGGGAAAATTAGGAATAATTTTGTGCAGTATTGTAAACATGGATAATGTAACAAACTGCAGTTAACAGTAGATAGTCTAATTCTTGTATTTATTTATTTTTTAAATACATTTTTACAAAAGAAAACATTACAAAATAAATTTGGAAGGGTAAATCCCAGCATTTTCTCTAGTTTATTGTAGTTTATTTGAGAAGTTGCACAGATACTTGAACATTGGTAGCTGTATTTGTAAGCGCTCAGGCCACTTCACCTAGACACCTTCCAGCCATACTGCATTGATATGTTAATTAGTGTGGGGGAGGGCGATGTAATCACACACAAAGGAAATGTCCTAAGTTAGAAAATCAAGGATAGTATGAGTTATGGTCAGATCATCCAATTATTTATACCACAGTCTTGAATATCTTTTATTTTTAGAGTTTATTTGACAAATTAGGTTTTTAGTTCTGTCTCTGTGACCCTCTCACTTCACCCAAACCTAGAAGTTGATTTAGATCTTTTTTTTTTCAATATCAGTGGTATTGTGTCTGCTATTTTATAAAGAAACATGTCTGCATTTTTTTGCAGCACTGTAACTACACAGTTGTTTTGAACATCAGTTGAATGAGTAAATCAAACACTTAATGAGTGAAATATTTCACAATTTTGAGTGAAATGTCCTGGTGTGATGTGGGGAACATATGATCCTTCTGTGTCTAGAGTTTGTGTAAATGTGTTTAACACTAATTCTTTCTGAGTGATAAATAAGGCCCCATTTGCAGCTGCTATTACAGGTTGCTTTTTTGTTGTTGTTTTTCTTTTTAGAGTTGTATTAATGCATTCAGTGACTACATCTTCCAAACTACATATTTCACTTCGACACAACACTGCTAAAACTCTGAACATAATACAACATTGAACAACTTCTCAAAACTCTTCACTTAGTGATCACACGATCAGTCTTGGCTAAACTAAGATCTTTCGATTTACATGAATTGATTTCTGGCAAACAAAACTTGATTTACTGTACAGGCACATGCTTACATATTATTTCCAAGACTGTTATTTAAGTTCAAAACTTATCAACACAAAAATGAATAAGATATTTCTACCGTATTTCACACTGAAACATATTCTGAATCTAAAAAAAAAACTGAAAAATTAAGAAGTAACTAAACACATACACAAGTCTTAGTCTTTCATGTAAACATGAACCATGTAAAATGCTTGACATTCTGTCCCCCTCACTTTTGAAATGATTGCTACGCCCCTGATTCCAAATCCCCCCACACTCATTTACATTTCAATGCAGGATGGCTGGAAGGTGTTTTAGGTAAACTGGTCTGAGCGCTTACAAATACAGCTACCAATGTTCAAGTATCTGTGCAACTTCTCAAATAAAAACTAGATGCAGTTGATAAACTAGATGCAGTTACGGAAGATATTTATCACTTTTTGAAGGCCCATCTAAAAGCACACCTAATCCCGCATAGATCTGAATGCAGAGAGGCTCCTCAAAGCGATGCTGGTGGTCTTAAAATTATCAGTGGGGAAAACTATCACCTCAGTTTTGTGTTCATTTAAAGACACAATTTTTTTGCAAGCCAAGATGTAACCTCATCTTAGCATAATAAAAGAGAAATGGAAGCAGACGGATCATTTCTCTCAATAGGTGTATATATATTGTGGTGTCTTCAGCATAAGAATGGAAGGCAACACCATGTCTTATTAAAATATAGAACCCAATGGTAGCATGTAGAACGAGTAAAGGGAGGGCGCCGAGATCGATCCCTGTGGAGGTGAGCGACAGAACAGAAGAAATGACCTATCCTGAACAAAAACGTTCTGTTCCATAAATAAGATTGAAACCAGTTAACAGTTAAAAAGATAATTGAAGTAATTTTCAAACTAAAGCAGTGTTCATTTTGACAACAAATTTTGATTTAGTTTTAGTCTTTTGACTAAAATGCCATTTAGTTTGTCATATTTTAGTCATCTGAATTGTTTTAGTCTAGTTTTAGTCAACGAAATTCAATATGATTTTAGCAGCCTGGTCTCATTGTTAATACGTAGGTATTTTAAGTTTTTTGCAAAGATAGAAAACATACTTTTTTGTACGTTTGGATAGATGCTGAAATGTATAATATATACGTATTTGCAACATTTAAAAGTAACATTATTATGTTTTTACAGCTACAAAACGTTAAGTATTTACGTATATTCTATGTCATAAAGATATCTGTATATATCCCTTTTTACCATTTTATGTAAGATCCCATAACCCTAATCCCAAACCTAAACATAACTACACTGTAAACGATTTCTGTTGTTTTCACAGGATTATACAGTTTTTGTCAACAGTTTCTTACTGTATAATCTATGTACAGTAAGTTACAGTAGAATTTAGTTGTTTTCACAGTATTATTTTGTTTTTTCAACAATTATGTACTGTGCACACAGTTGACAGTATGTTACTGTAGAATTTCAATGCATTCTGGGAAATTATCAGTTACTGTTAATCTAAATACAGCAGTGCAAACTGACCGCGAAAAACTCGACACACAGTTCCACGGGTAAAATTGCTAGACCTCTAATGTTATTATTCTTACATTAAAAAAAAAAGAAATGTAGCACTGGGCCAGTGACCATTAACAGCCTTAATTCAGTGTGCATGAGAGCGCATTTGAATTTTGAAAGAGTTTGTCGTGTCAGTGGTGCCGCTGTCTTTTCTGCCGACCAGGAACTTCTTCATCTGGTAAGTAATAATTATTATGGATTCTTGCTATAACTTTAAAGTTATATAGAATAGCTGACCACAATTTCTGTATTCAATTTAATCTATTCTAGACATTTTACTATAAGATGTACAATTTGACACTCTTCAATGTAACCTAGGGACATGTTACTGTCAATTTAAATACATAAGTACGAAATGACTGCGAAAAATAACCACAACAAGCTGCCATTTTATGAAGAACTCTTCAGTTCCCTTATTCCCTCTGTGAGAGCGCGCAGGCCATGCATCGCGCCGCTGTCGTCTGCAATGTTTTCGCCATAGCCTACATATGATATATCTGGTTAGTAATTTTATATTTTATGCAAACCATATCAGTTACTTACATTAACGGATTAAGGTTAGAACTGGCCGCGGCATGAACTATATGAAGTTACTTGATTAAATGTGATTTTATTAACATGTATATCATATATAGCCTCTTATAAGGTCAAAATGGTCTAATCAGTTTTGTTATTTACCACGTTATGTCGGTGGAAACGCCTGCACGTTCATTATTTTATAACTTTATAGGGTTGGGAATTGAAAATGGATAAATGTATCCTTAAATCTGATATCCAAGGTTAGGATTCGGATTAGCCTGTTGTTATAAAATTAAAGTTTCGATTCCTCTTATTGATTTTTTCACGCTTATTTTTGTGTAAATCCTGACCTGGCAATCTGCTATTTAAGTTAACGTTAATGTTTACCTCAGTGACAGTCTCTACCGCAGCGCCCAAAAAGTGCAGTTTTGTCCAAATACAAAGCTATGTGTGACATTTACAGTATTGTCTGATATCGTAATTGTTTTTATAACTATGTGTAAACTGACATGTAACGTTACTTATTTGAAGGGAAAGACGCCCTGTCAAGCTTCTTTTGTCATACGATGTAACTTAGTATCACACAAGCAAGATTGACGTTTTCACGTGACCGTAAATGAATTGATTTTAAACAGTCCAACAAACAAGATAGTATTAAGTGAACTACACTTTAGACATCATTTTGTCTGTTTTTGCTGTTTAGCTAAAAAAAAAACAACAACAACAAAAGCGCTTTTACTGTAAAAACGTCTCGTCTGTTCTCCTTTTCCACAGGTGTGAGCTGTGCATATTAAGAAGACCCCATCCATCTTGACGACCGATGAATTGTAAATCTAATCTAATTTAATTATTCTATTTATCCAACTACTACTACTATACCTTGGCCAAATACTGACCCACTGAGAACATTTTAAACAGATTATTTGCTATCTGTGAATTTTGAACAGATAATTGCCTATCTGCAAGTTGTTAAGAATTGTTCTGGTTCAGTTGCATAAAAGCTTGGATAGAGAACTTCCTATTGCAAATGTTAGAACATTAAGTCTGCATATAAATGATTATTAATACCGTAATGCAAGTTTTTCATGGCACATGTGCATGATGATATTGTTTTGTGTTTAGATTTTTTTAAAGGACACTGGATAACACACTCTAAAAAATGCTGGGTTGTTTTAACCCAACTTTGGGCCAAATATGGACAAACCCAGCCGTTGGGTTAAATTTTTACATTGCATTTTTAAGCCAACATTTGGTTTTGTCCATATTCTACCCAAAAATTGGGTTAAAACAACCCAGCATTTTTTTTTGAGTGCAACTTGTCATTTTGTAATACTCATCTGGATTGGTGGTTTACTTGTCAAAGCTAGTTTACATTTCTCCCAGCCCTGCAAATCTGGTCCTCTAGTTATAAAGGAGCCCAAAACCCTTTAAAATCAGCAACAGACCAGTCTGACCAGTTAGACAGTCTATCTCAAACCAATAGACTATCTAGTTTAAGCCCCCCCCCCTTTCTAATAGATTGATCAGATAGCGCCCCTTTAATCTTTTCTATTTTACCTGTTCATAATCATTTTTGCATGAATTGAAACGCATGATTGTTCATGATTTTCATGCATGATTTAAATTGTATTATATTACATTATTATTATTCATGTATTTAATTTTATTCATGTATTTAAATGTATATATGTAAATGTAATTTGAAAATACACAATAAACCTTGAGCAGTTAAAGCTTCATTTGTTCTTTTTTCTATTTCCTATAGTGCTACTGTGCAAACATGTAGAATATGTAGAAAATCCATAGAAATATTATTTTAACTGTTAAATAATACTCTATTTCTACGGATTTTCTACATATTCTACAGGTTACACAGTAGCACCAAATAAATACAATAACATTTCATAACTGTATAATACTATACAGTATTATTAAAAATTAACAGTGTAATACTGTACTTTAATATGGTAAGAAATTACAGTAAAATAATGTTATTTGATTTTACAGTATGCTTAACAGTACTGTAGTTAGTGTTAAAGTAATTTTATTGTTGAATGAAATACAGCAAGTACTGGATAATTGTTGCCAGTAAGTTACTGTTAATTTGACAAGACATTTTTTTACAGTGTATTTTATACAGAATATAAAAAAAGGATAAAACATAATGGACAGATGTGTTGGGAAATGGCAGTTGTATTAACAATATGGCATTAAAATATATTTTGAGCCACCAATCCTACTCCTACCCCTAAACCTACCCCTAACAATTCGTTAAAACTACGTAAACTAACGTTACAATTATGAAGAAAAACGTGACTAACAGACAAGTATAATCACAATAATATATTTATTGCGAAAATGTCAAAACCGCTACCAAAAGCCGTTCACATGAAGATGCTTTGCAGTCGCAGTCCTCTCTGGCAACATTGTAATAGTTTTGTATGAAGTACAGAGCAGAATTTAAATTAATAATCAATGAAAATGTTCATCCGGCTTCAGTTCGCAGCTTCGCACTATTTCAAAAGAACTAAACCAACCGTCACAGAGTCCTTCATGTCTCAATCTGTGATGAGGCAGGGAAGAGCCAATGACCATTTGATATCTCTGCCGTAAAACACGACGTATCGCTTCTCAAGGGCGCGATTTTTGAATTTGAATTCATCACCAGCGCGGGATTTGACGTGTACGGTTGCTGCTGAGAATGGAGGCGAAGATCACGACTGGATAAAAGGTTGAATTAGGATTTTTTTCTTGTAAACAACGTAGGCTATGGATTCTAAAGATTTGGATTACATCAAACTAATAAAATTGATGTCTTTTGTGAATTTATGTTTTGTTTTATAGGAGAAAACACTTTCTGTGCCTCACAGCAAATAAACTATATTACAAAATGGTTAAACGAGTAAAGTTAAAGAATGTATTTTTAAGGTTTTATAGTGTATTGTTTAACACCATGCAGGCGAAACGAGCAAAATGTTAATATTTATGAGTATTATATCAATAAATGAGACTGAAAACGTAATGAATAAGACAGTTGAATGCAATAGAGTCAAAACATAATGCTACGATTTTAATATGCATAAATTGTGATATGTACAAATGTGTACATCGGTGGATTTGTTCAAACGTAAATAAATTACGTTTTTGTGCTGTCAATAACGTAAATATTTTACATTTTAGTTCTGTAAATACGTCAGTATTATACGTTTCTGCGCATATAAAACGTAATTATATGTACGTATGATAGAACTACACTTTACGTACAAATGCATACGTATTCTCATGAGATCACATTGGATTTTAGTCGACTAAAATATAATGGGTTTAGTTAAATTGTAATGCGTTAATTTAGAATTTAGAATAGAATAAAATGTACAAACCCATACACTCCCGAAGAAAACATCTATTAACCTATTAATATAAATGATTTAAAAGTCTGAACATGCAATACAGATACGGATTTAACTACTGTGATTTAAAAAATATCTTAAAATTAAATAAAAACCACTTTTCCTAAAGTACAACACAGCCTTTTCAATGGATGATATACAGTATGCATTCTTTATAACCATGCATACATCCTTCTTTATTCTTTCAAGCAGAAATATTCTTTGTGTAAATTAAATATAATTAATCCTTATTATACTAAAGCTATTAACAAACTGTGATTGCTTTTCTCTTTTTCTTTGGTTGCTTGATCAATAGTAAGGACACAGACCACATTATGTTTGATGCCACTTTCACTTTAAGACGTCGGATTATTTCCAATGACATGCGGATCCAATTGCACTGATGCACATCCGATACACTCACAACTGTTTAAGACATAACCGACATAATTTACATGAATACTGTCCAAAGCGGACATTTAAAGCACTCAATAACCTTGCCCCTTCATATTTATTGGACCTTCTTAATATCTATATTCGATCTCGGACTTTAAGATCGTCTTCCTCGCTCACTCTTGTTCTCCCTAGAACCCGCACTACTTCTATGGGGTCCCGGGCTTTTAGTTTTGCAGCTCCTTATTTATGGAACCTGCTGCCACAGGATGTGCGAAACAGTGAAAGTATTCATGTTTTTAAATCTTGCCTTAAGACCCATCTTTTCCGGCAGGCTTTTATGTTTTATGTGATTTATATATATATATATATATATATATATATATGTGTGTGTATTAGGGCTGGGCAAAAAAATAGATTTTTCGATTAATCGGTTTTTAAAATGTGGCCGATTCAAAATCGATTCTCAACGGCCTCGAATCGATTTTTTCCGTATAAAGGGCTCGCGGACGCGGTGCGGCGTCTTCTCGTCTCACTGCACTAGGCAAGCACTAAGCGCTGCAGCTGTCGATACACACTCGCGTTTAGGAGTCGGGACACGACGAAATATTCACTTGCACAATCGGGCCAGCATTGCATCGTAACCTATGATGGTAACTAACGTTTATAATTTTCACGTCTTTTTAAGTTTTAGTTTAAACATTCAAGCGATATTAAACCATCCCGTGCTCGCGCACTCTCAGAGATGTCTTTCACTGCGTGCACATACAGTAAAGCCAATCCGCCTCAAACAGCTCGCCTGAAACAAACGTTTTATCCCTGGATTATATCGCTTTAACAGTTAAAAACACGCGACATAATGTCAAAACTCTGGTATTGGTGAGTAACCTCGTAAAGACAGTCTAATGTCTTAAATAAGCATTAAACGCGTGTGACAGACAGACAGTACAAATGAGACAGGGATCCGTTCTTAAAGTGAACGCAGCCATATGTGTCTGTCATTAATTCTGTTGAATTAAAACAATAGAATATAGCATTAATTCTAAGCAATCAGAATTAATAGCCTTTGTATTTAATTCAGTCTTGGACTAAAAAGACTATCCAGTGTTATTTTACATTGGATTACTTTATTCAGTTTCTGTAGTATTTCTGACATACCAAAAAAAACTCTTTATTCTATTCTATTTATTTGCTACTTTTTTCAGTTTAATTCGAAGATTGAAATCAAGCTTCCATGTGTTACTTAAACTCTTAACAAAAAAACAAAACAAAAAAAAAACATTTAGGTAAGATCAACGTAAAAAAAAAATGTCTAAATATTTTTATTTTTATTTATCTATATCTATCTCAAACATAAAATAACATAATCCTGTTTGATCAAGCTGTGTGACTGTTCTGACTTTTTTGCATATTGCATCAAAATCCTGTCTTTTCTTTGTCTGCATTTAGTGTATCTAAAATAAAAAGAGTTTTATAGACAGGTTTGTGGCTCTTAAAAACTGTTGCTGGTAATTTACTCACCCCCATGTCATCCAAGATGTCCATATTTTTCTTTCCTCAGTCGAAAAGAAATTAAGGTTTTTGATGAAAACATTCCAGGATTTTTCTCCATATAATGGACTTACATGGGAACCAGACGGTCCAAGGTCGAAAAGACAGTTAATAACAGTTTCAGATGCAGCAGACGATGAATAAGGGTCTTATCATGCGAAACGATCGGTTATTTCAAAACTTATTCCAAAAATGTAACTTTTCTAAGGACAAATGCTAGCCTAGCTCTATTCTGTGAGGCGCGTTTGTAACGTCACGTAATACGTAATTACGTTCAAAAGGTCACGGGCGACGTAGCCGGAAGTACAGAATCAAAATCGTCCGACATCGCTGTTTTACCTTTTAATTACTTTTTTGTAAACAGCGTTTGAGTTAGTTTGCACGTTCAACCTATGCGTTCAACTTGTAAACACTGACTCTGTACTTCCGGCTACGTCGCCGTGACCTTTTGAATGTAATCCTGCTGCCGCCACAGAGTGCCATTTAGTTTTATATAAAGTTTAAATTATTTTGTTGTCTCAAATCGTTGATAATGTATACTGACTTTGCCCTATGCTGCAATAAATTTAGTTTTGCATTCATTTACATAAATCAGCTGCTTGAATGACAATTGCTGATGTAATTGGGTTTTCATGTGAGATTCTCAATTCATTCAGTTAACTGATGCTCTGAGGTAGTTTTCAGACTGCAGACTCAGCAACGATTGTATTTAATTGTACAGTACAATTATAACATAGAACAAACATCTTCATTTCATGTCATTAAACATAACAATATTGCTGGCCATACACTGATGAGAAAGTGAGTCCGGTGTGCGATACTTGGAGTTGTCCTGGACGTGGCGCAGCGCTGCGCTTCTCATTCGGTGTGCGACCCCCTTTACGGATGTGTATTTCACTGCCACTTCAATTCACTGTTCACACACACACACAAAGTCCCCACTTGGTTGGATAGATATCATTCAGAAAGTTCCCTCTTGGCTAGTGTGCAGCGACACTGCTGTGTTAATACATGTATATGTTAGTAATATAGACATGTTTGTGCAATGGCACATAACTATGGCAAGTAAATTGTTAGGGACTGCATAACAAAGCATAGAAAGTATATAAGAAGAGAGAGCGTTAAATAAGAAAAATAGTATATATATATATATATATACATAATGTATATAATAGATATATAATTTAACTGTAATGAAGACATATTTCACTGCCAGTTCACACACACAAAGTCCCCACTTGGTTGGATAGATATCGTTCAGAATGTCCCCTCTTTGCCAGTGTACAGCGACACTGCTGTTAGTAATATAGAAATATATAGTTTTAGATCGGTAAGATTGTTTATGTTTTTAAAAGAAGTCTCTTCTGCTCACCAAGGCTGAAATTATTTGATAAAAAAAAACAGTAATATTGTGAAATATTATTACAATTTAAAACAGCGTTTTTCTATGTGAATATATATATATATATATATAATGTAAGCGTAATTAAGAAAGATTTCACTGCCAGTTCACACACACACAAAGTCCCCACTTGGTTGGATAGATATCGTTCAGAATGTCCCCTCTTCGCCAGTGTGGAGCGACACTGTTGTTAGTAATATAGAAATGTATAGTTTTAGATCGGTAAGATTGTTTATGTTTTTTAAGAAGTCTCTTCTGCTCACCAAGGCTGCAATTATTTGATAAAAAAAACAGTAATATTGTGAAATATTATTACAATTTAAAACAGCGTTTTTCTATGTGAATATATATATATATATATATATATAATGTATATAATAGATATATAATGTAAGCGTAATTAAGAAAGATTTCACTGCCAGTTCACACACACACAAAGTCCCCACTTGGTTGGATAGATATCGTTCAGAATGTCCCCTCTTTGCCAGTGTACAGCGACACTGCTGTTAGTAATATAGAAATATATAGTTTTAGATCGGTAAGATTGTTTATGTTTTTAAAAGAAGTCTCTTCTGCTCACCAAGGCTGAAATTATTTGATAAAAAAAACAGTAATATTGTGAAATATTATTACAATTTAAAACAGCGTTTTTCTATGTGAATATATATATATATATATATATATATATATATATATATACGTATATATAATGTATATAATAGATATATAATGTAAGCGTAATTAAGAAAGATTTCACTGCCAGTTCACACACACACAAAGTCCCCGCTTGGTTGGATAGATATCGTTCAGAATGTCCCCTCTTCGCCAGTGTGGAGCGACACTGCTGTTAGTAATATAGAAATGTATAGTTTTAGATCGGTAAGATTGTTTATGTTTTTTAAGAAGTCTCTTCTGCTCACCAAGGCTGCAATTATTTGATAAAAAAAAAAAACAGTAATATTGTGAAATATTATTACAATTTAAAACAGCGTTTTTCTATGTGAATATATATATATATATATATATATATATATATATATAATGTATATAATAGATATATAATGTAAGCGGAATTAAGAAAGATTTCACTGCCAGTTCACACACACACAAAGTCCCCGCTTGGTTGGATAGATATCATTCAGAATGTCCCCTCTTCACCAGTGTACAGCGACACTGCTGTTAGTAGTATAGAAATATATAGTTTTAGATCGGTAAGATTGTTTATGTTTTTTAAGAAGTCTCTTCTGCTCACCAAGGCTGCAATTATTTGATAAAAAAAAACAGTAATATTGTGAAATATTATTACAATTTAAAACAGCGTTTTTCTATGTGAATATATATATATATATATATATATATAATGTATATAATAGATATATAATGTAAGCGGAATTAAGAAAGATTTCACTGCCAGTTCACACACACACACAAAGTCCCCACTTGGTTGGATAGATATCATTCAGAATGTCCCCTCTTCGCCAGTGTACAGCGACACTGCTGTGTAGCAATATAGACATGTATATGTTTGAGCATTATATAATGACACACCCACACACACACACATATATGTGTATAAGTATGTATAAGTTACAAAATGAAGACAAGATTTCACTGCCAGTTCACTTCACTGTTCACACAGACATACAGTTCAATTGCAGGCTATATGAGTCCCCTGTTGGTAAGGTAGACATCGGCCAGAGTTTCAGGTCCCCACTTGGCATGTTTTTTTAAAAATAAAAAAATGCATATTTAAAGTTGTATTATGAAAAAAGACCTTAAAAGAGAATTTTGTACGTCATTTTTGTTTCTTCAAAATGACCAGAAACACTAGTCCCCTCTTGGCCAGTGTAGAGTGATAGTCCCCTTTTAGTAATATAGACGTGTATGTGTGTGTGTGCGTGTGTGTGTGTGTGTGTATAAAGTGCAGGGTTTTTTTTAGATGAAGTAGAATTTCTATAACTATGTGTTGAACTAATAAAATCACTCTTGTGTGTGTTAAACACAATCTACTTAATACAGACAACTTCATTATAAAGATAAATAACTAATCCAAAAAATATATGATTATAATCTATGACAACAAAAGCCATTACAAACTATATTAATGGAAAATACACATTGCTCTTTGTATTGTTGTAAAATATTCATGAAAAACAAGATAACAAAAATCAAAAAGATAAATTATTTTAGATATAGCCATGTTTTAAATGTATAGCAGAGATGTTAATTGAGGCAGCAACATACAAACTTTCTAGAACAACATGGACCTGGATAGCTGGTTTTTATGGAGGACAGTGAAGAGGAAGAGGGTGCAAATCAAACAGCTCATTCTCAGACTACACAGCAAACAGCTTAAGTTTTTAGTGCTTTGTTTGAGGTTTTTAGTGCTCTGTCCTATCTATTATCAACATATAATAGATGGAACAGAACAAGAAAGGCAATTAATAATCTGTCATTGCGTCACTGCATTATGATATGAAAGGCTCAGTACAGTGTGGCACAAACCGCTTATGCGCATCCCGAGTGGAGAATGATGCGCTTAAAGCCACATGGAGTTACAGCGCACAGCGCATCGAGTCTGCATTGATGCAAACTCTACAATACACTTCTTTTTGATAGTCAAAGCGGGGGTTATGTTTTTACACGTCGTACAGAATAACCCTAAAGGCACTAAGGTGGCAGTGCCACCGGCTTTATATTAAATATAAATATAGCTGTGAGCAGCGATAAAGGGCCAAAACAGGCGGTACCACCATCCCGGTGCCTTTGGGTAACTAAAGGCATCGGGGTTGCGGTGCCACCGGCTTGGGCCCGCAATCGCTGCTCGCAGCTATATTTATTACTATTTTTTTTTATTGCTTTCCAGTTTTGAAAATTGAAACTTGCACTTGGTTGTTCTTTGACAATATTAATAAATAATGCAAATGTTTTCAGAAATGTGTTTAAATCATCTGTTGTAACTTCTCTTAACATAGAAAGGGGGCATTTTTAAATTTCTCTTTAGTGTATATTTTTTTTAGTGTCAGTCACAGCATGCAAAAACAAAAACACACAGTTATAGTCTATTTATGTAATTCTTGACACACATGTGGCTGAACAAATTTCCTGCTTGTGGACCAGATCTGGCAAACAGGATTGCAACTGGTCAGCTGTGTATTTGGTTTGTGTTTTGGTTACATGTGGCATTGCTATGGCTTAATTGTGGCTCTAATCTGGCAAACTGGAGGGGACTGCCTTAAGTGCATTAATTTTCATCTGGCCCACATACCGCATGTGTAATGATGGCACTTGAATGGTTCGTTCTTGTTTGCCAGATTTGGGCCACAATTAGCCCAAAGCAATGCTGGATGCCAGCCATAAACAAAACAAATTAAGCAGAATAACCCCCCATCTGGCCCAGACACCACAATTGCTGTGGCCCAGATCCGGCCCACAATTGACACTTTCATCTGGCCCACCTACCATGTGGAATGGCACTTGGGTGGCCCGCTCCTGTTTGCAAGATTTGGGTCACAATTAAGCCATAAAAAAAAAAAAAAAAACGAATGAAGCAGAACTGGCCCAAATCTGGCCCAGATATCAAAATTGCTGTGGCCCTGTCACGGGATATAAACGAATGACAGGAAGCAAGAGCAAGTTGACAGTTTATTATAGTCTCACAGAATCGGCAGTGCAAACAGGTGGAGACAGTGACGCAGGGACAAGATGGTCAGTATCCGTGGTGAGGTGAAGTGAAGACACGGTGAAGAGACGAACGTTGAACTGGAATCCAGACGACAACACGGGAACACAAGGCAGGAACTCGACACCGGTACACCATACACGAACCACATGAAACAACGATCTGACAAGGATGAAAGAACAGCGGTGAGTATAAATAGAGTGGTGATGATCAACTGCAGCTGGTGATGTGATGATGAACAGCTGGAGCGGATCAGGTGATGTCATACAGACACACCTCTCACACACGTGCATTCATACCACAACAAAAACACAAGACTAGGAGGAAACAGAGAAAACGTCTACCGTGACAGTACCCCTCCTCCTAAGAACGCCTCCTGGCGTTCTCAGACTCCCTTACCTGCCGATTGTAATCATCGATAAGAGAGTGATCCAGAATGTCTCTAGCAGGAACCCAACTTCTCTCCTCCGGACCGTAACCCTCCCAGTCCACCAAGTACTGGAATCCGCGTCCCCTCCGTCTAGAATCCAGAATACGATTGACCGAATAGGATGGTTCCCCGTCTACGAGTCGCGGCGGTGGAGGAACCGGGGCTGGCGGATTAATGCGTGCATAAAAAACGGGCTTAACTTTGGATACATGAAACACGGGATGAATTCTCCTGTACGCAAGAGGAAGTTTGAGGCGGATTGCCACCGGACTAACGATCTTGGTGACAGCAAACGGGCCAATAAATTTGGGAGCAAGCTTATTCGAGACGGATCGCAGCGGAATGTTCTTAGTTGAAAGCCACACTTTGGAACCGACGACGTATACGGGAGGCTTCCGCCGGTGGCGATCGGCTTTGGCCTTGGTGTGCGCTCCCACTTGGAGTAGAGTCTCGCGGGCTCTAGTCCAAGTGCGATGACACCTCTGGATGAAGGCGTGGGCGGAGGGGACCGCGACTTCGGATTCCAGACTAGGAAAAACAGGTGGCTGGTAACCTACGCTACACTCAAACGGAGAAAGGCCCGTAGATGACACTGGTAACGTATTGTGGGCGTACTCCACCATAGACAGTTGTTGACTCCAAGAGGAAGGATTCTTGGAAACCAAGCATCGCAACGTTCTTTCCAAATCTTGGTTGGCTCTCTCAGTTTGACCATTGCTCTGGGGATGGAACCCAGAGGATAGACTAACAGTCGCCCCCAGCAATTTACAAAACTCTCGCCAAAATTTGGACACAAACTGGGGACCCCTGTCGGAAACCACGTCCGTCGGGAGGCCATGTAACCGAAAGACGTGGTCTACGATCGTTGCCGCTGTCTCCTTAGCTGAAGGCAATTTGGGTAAGGGGATGAAATGTGCTGCCTTCGAGAATCGGTCCACCACAGTTAAAACCACTGTGTTCCCCTGAGAGGGTGGGAGGGCGGTAATAAAATCGAGAGCGATATGGGACCAGGGTCTCGAAGGCACCGGCTGAAGTAACCCCTCTGGCGGTCGATTGGAAGACTTACCAGTGGCGCAAACTGAGCAAGCCAAAACAAAATCATGAACGTCGCGAGCCATACGTGGCCACCAAAATCGTTGCTTGACTGAAAAACCAGTACGATTAACTCCTGGATGACAAGCTATGTTGGAACTGTGACCCCACTGAATAACGTCCGACCGTAATTCCTCCGGCACAAACAAACGGTTCGGTGGGCATCCGGGCGGAGGCGTTACCCCTTCTAAGGCTCTCTTGACCTTCGCTTCGATCTCCCATGTGAGTGCTGAGACAAATATGGTCTCGGGTAAAATACACTCGGGAGTAGCCGGGCGTTCGGAAAAATCAAATATGCGAGATAATGAGTCGGGTTTGATGTTCTTGGAACCCGGACGATAAGAGAGGGTGAAATCAAAACGACCGAAAAAAAGTGCCCACCGAGCCTGCCTGGAGTTCAATCGTTTAGCAGTTCTGATGTATTCCAGATTCTTATGATCAGTCCAGACGATAAAAGGTACCCCCGACCCTTCTAACCAGTGACGCCACTCTTCCAACGCTAACTTGACTGCCAACAACTCTCTGTTACCAATGTCATAATTGCGTTCGGCTGAGGATAAACGATGTGAAAAAAACGCGCAAGGGTGCATCTTGTCGTCCACAGGTGAACGCTGGGATAACACTGCTCCTACTCCCACCTCCGACGCGTCGACCTCCACCACGAACTGACGTGATGAATCAGGGGCTATGAGAATGGGGGCCGAAACAAAGCGGCTCTTCAATTTAGAAAAAACAGCCTCGGCTGAGTTAGACCACCTGAACGCAGTTCGGGGGGAGGTCAAGGCAGTCAGAGGCGCGACCAGCTGGCTGTAATTGCGAATAAAACGCCGGTAAAAATTGGCAAACCCCAGAAACCTCAACAGGGCCTTGCGCGAATCTGGACTTGGCCAATCCACCACAGCTTTGATCTTTTCAGGGTCCATCCGCATTCCCTCGGACGACACGATATACCCTAGAAAAGGAACAGACTGTGCATGAAAATCGCATTTCTCCGCCTTGACAAAAAGCCCATTCTCTAGCAGCCTCTGAAGCACTCGTCGAACGTGCTGCACATGTTCCTGGAGAGACGAAGAAAAAATCAATATGTCATCCAGGTAGACATATATGAACTGATCGATCATGTCTCGCAACACGTCATTGACCAGTGCCTGGAAAACTGCTGGGGAGTTGGATAATCCGAATGGCATTACCAAATATTCAAAGTGCCCCCTAGGGGTGTTAAAAGCAGTTTTCCACTCATCTCCCTCCCTGATGCGAACCAAATGATAAGCGTTACGCAAGTCCAATTTTGTGAAGATAGATGCTCCCTGCAACCTCTCGAAGGCTGAAGACATCAGCGGCAAAGGATAGGTATTCTTTACCGTGATGTTATTCAACCCTCGGTAATCAATGCAAGGTCGCAGCGATCCATCCTTCTTCCCCACAAAAAAGAACCCCGCCCCCGCAGGAGAAGAGGAAGGGCGAATGAACTTGGCTGCTAGAGAATCAGAAATATATTTCTCCATGGCCTCTCTTTCAGGAATCGAAAGTGAATATAACTTGCCTTTAGGCGGAGACTTACCTGGCAGTAAATCTATAGCACAGTCATAGGGACGATGCGGAGGGAGAGAAGCAGCGCGAGACTTACTGAACACTTCCTTCAGGTCTAGATACTCGGCGGGCACGTTAGACAAATCCCCTGCCTCCTCCTGTAACACAGAAACAGGTACAGACGAACACGCAGACACAAGACAAGACTTATGACATTCCTTATTCCACTCCAGCACAGCCTTATTAATCCAGTCCACACGGGGGTTATGTTTGATCAGCCAGGGATGTCCAAGTACAACGGGTGCCAAAGGAGAGTCCAAAATAAAAAAGGAAATAGTCTCAGTGTGGTTGCCAGATGTAATCAATGTGATGTCTTCGGTGGTGTGAGAAATGGTGGGAAGTTTCTGACCGTTTAATGCATGAACAGAAATCTGGTGGTTGAGAGGTTGGAGGGGAATCTGAAATGTATGTGCAAAATTATAGTCCATAAAATTCCCTTCCGCCCCGGAGTCCAACAGTGCAAAACAATCGTGCTGGTGAACTGACCATCTTAATCTAACCGGGAGGAGTGTGGAGGTAGATGTAGTCGATGAGGTCTTCCTGGCGGAGATCCCACCCGATAGTAGCCTCAAGTTTACTATCGGGCTTGGCCTTTTACCGGGCAGTTGTAAGCATAATGTCCCGCTCCTCCACAATACAAGCAGAGGCCCTGGGACCTCCGCCTCTCCCTTTCCTCCCGGGAAAGCCGAGCTCGACCCACCTGCATGGGTTCGGGATCGAAGACGGGGCTGACCACGTCTCTGCCGCTGGATCTGGGAACGTCGACTCCTCCGAAGGTACGGGTGGACGGAGCTCGGCGTTCGACCCTGGATAGCCGAGCGTCCACCCGCAGAGCAAGATCTATCAGTCCGTTCAGCGTGGTAGGAAGATCCAGGGCGTAGATCTCTCTCTGGACGTGGTCAGCCAGCCCATGCAGGAACATATCCCACTGCGCCTCCTCGTTCCAGCCGCACTCCGCCGCCAAAGTCCGGAATTCTATGGAAAAGTCTGAAACCGATCTTTCTCCTTGACGTAATTCCGTCAAGGTTCTGGCTGCTTCTCTACCCGAGACCGCCCGGTCAAAAACTTTCTTCATCTCGTCGGAGAGGGTCTGGAACGAGACGCAGCATGGGTTTTGTTTCTCCCACACCGCCGTTCCCCAGAGTGCTGCCTTTCCTGTCAGCAATGTTAGTACAAACGCCACTTTAGCCTGTTCCGTCTCGAATGTGCGTGGTTGCAGAGCAAAATGCATTGAGCAACGGGTCAGAAATGCTCTACAAAATGCCGGTTCACCAGAATAGTGTTCCGGTACCGGCAAGCGGGGCTCCGTCATCACGGGTCTCTCTGGGGCTGTGGGGGGAACGGTCGGTGTGGGCGGCGCAGTGGGAACCTGAAGCCGTTGGATATGCTGGGTGAGCTCGGACACCTGCGTCACCAAGGCTTGCACTGCGCGACCTGTATCGCTGATCTCTCTCTGCTGGGCATCCATTCTCCTGGTGCTGTGATGAATAAACTCTTCCACTGATCTCTGCGGCGAACTCGCTGCTTCCATCTCAGGTCAGATCGTTCTGTCACGGGATATAAACGAATGACAGGAAGCAAGAGCAAGTTGACAGTTTATTATAGTCTCACAGAATCGGCAGTGCAAACAGGTGGAGACAGTGACGCAGGGACAAGATGGTCAGTATCCGTGGTGAGGTGAAGTGAAGACACGGTGAAGAGACGAACGTTGAACTGGAATCCAGACGACAACACGGGAACACAAGGCAGGAACTCGACACCGGTACACCATACACGAACCACATGAAACAACGATCTGACAAGGATGAAAGAACAGCGGTGAGTATAAATAGAGTGGTGATGATCAACTGCAGCTGGTGATGTGATGATGAACAGCTGGAGCGGATCAGGTGATGTCATACAGACACACCTCTCACACACGTGCATTCATACCACAACAAAAACACAAGACTAGGAGGAAACAGAGAAAACGTCTACCGTGACAGGCCCAGATCCGGCCCACAGTTGACACTTTCATCTGGCCCACATACCGCATGGAATGATGGCACTTGGGTGGTCCGCTCCTGATTGCCAGATTTGGGCTACAATTAAGCCATAGTAATGCCGCATGTCAGCCATAAACAAATAAAATGAAGCAGAACTGGCCCAAATCTGGCCCATGCATCAAAATTGCTGTGGCCCAGATCCGGCCCACAGTTGACACTTTCATCTGGCCCACATACCTCGTGGAATGATGGCACTCGGGTGGCCCGCTCCTGTTTGCCAGATTTGCGCCACAAGTAAGCCATAGCAATGCCGCATGTCAGCCATAAAAAAAAATGAATGAAGCAGAACTGGCCCAAATCTGGCCCATGCATCAAAATTGCTGTGGCCCAGATCCGGCCCACAGTTGACACTTTCATCTGGCCCACATACCGCGTGGAATGATGGCACTTGGGCGGTCCGCTCCTGTTTGCCAGATTTGGGCCACAATTAAGCCATAGCAATGCCGCATGTCAGCCATAAAAAATTTAATGAAGCAGAACTGGCCCAAATCTGGCCCAGATATAAAAATTGCTGTGGCCCAGATCCGGCCCACAGTTGACACTTTCATCTGGCCCACATACCGCATGGAATGATGGCACTTGGGCGGTCCGCTCCTGTTTGCCAGATTTGGGCCACAATTAAGCCATAGCAATGCCGCATGTCAGCCATAATAAAAACGAATGAAGCACACCTGACCCAAATCTGGCCCAGACATCAAAATTGCTGTGGCCCAGATCCGGCCCACAGTTGACACTTTCATCTGGCCCACATGTGGACCAGTTCGGCTTCATTTGTTTTGTTTATGGCTGACATGCGGCATTGCTATGGCTTAATTGTGGCCCAAATCTGGCAAACCGGAGCGGACCGCCCAAGTGCCATCATTCCATGCGGTATGTGGGCCAGATGAAAGTCTCAACTGTGGGCCGGATCTGGGCCACAGCAATTTTGGTGCGTGGGCCAGATGTGGGCCAGTTCTGCTTCATTCATTTTTTTTATGGCTGACATGTGGCATTGCTATGGCTTAATTGTGGCCCAAATCTGGCAAACAGGAGCGGTCCGCCCAAGTGCCATCATTCCACGCGGTATGTGGGCCAGATGAAAGTGTCAACTGTGGGCCGGATCTGGGCCACAACAATTTTGCTATCTGGGATAGGGGTGGTCTGTAACAGGGGGGGCCATCCCGACCTGTGACACAAACAACAGAGCACACCAGGGATCACAGTACGGAGCACATCAGGGCACACTGACTGAACTGGTCAATGGTAATGACTTTTTTAATTTATTTTGAAAACAGTTATTTGGAACTTTTTATTTGGCCTTTATGTTGATTTTATGTCATTTTTTAATTATTATTATGTCCTTTTAGGTGGGACTTACAGGCTAAAATATAATTATACTATAAATGTTGACATCCATCCTATCTTTTGCTGCTGGTATTTACTGTCACTGTTTTTTTTTTAAAGAAAAATACATGAACCAAAACTCCAGTCTGACTGTTTCAGACATTTTTTCAGCTGATTCTTCAAACTGCTAACCTCTTCAAGACTAATTGTTTTACAGATGAGTTTTAGGAACTTATAAGAAGTTTAAAAAACTGTTGTGTTTTCTTCAGAAAATCCAAGAGCACAACTAACATCGCAGGGGAATGAACATACCAACGGTAATAAATCAAAAACAAAAATTCCATGTTCAAGTATTAATTTAAACACTAAACCTGTTAGTAATTTCTGATTAGGGTTATTACTGAACTAGTAGAGTTTCTTTCTCTTAATATATTTATTTACTTGTCTACTTTATTTGTAGAGTTGTCTCCTTTCAAGAGGAATGTGCTTAAACTTCTCATGGAAGTCAAGGCAGAGCTAAAAGAGCAGAGAGCAATGATACAAAACTTACAGGGAGTGCCTGCTGTACCTGATCAGGAAATAAGATGTGGCTTGCAGTTACCTTTACAATCTCTTGAAGATTTTGAGGAATTGGAGAGGTTGGATGAGACCGAAAAAAATAGATTGGTATGTCTTGTAATGCAATTATATTTAACCGGGTTCCTACGCAGTTTGGAAAAATATGGAATTTTATTTAATTTCCAGGTCTTGATAAGTATGGAAAAAATAACATAAAGATTACTGAAAAATATTTATGGTTCTAAACGATTGCCCCATTCAGTTTTCATAAAAACAGAAACTATTAGAGATGACTGTACTATATACAGTAGAAATATAATCCTGAAAATAATGCTACCATTTTGATTAAAGGGATCGGTTCACTTTGAAATTAATTTTTGATATGCTTTATCTTACCTCAAGGGCATCCAAGATGTAGGTGTCTTTGTTTCCACAGTATTTTCAATTTAGAAATTTTTAGGTCAAACCGGTGTTGTCTGTCAGTCATATAATGGAGGTCTATGGTCACCACCTCAAAGAGCATGCACAGAGAAGTCCAAATTAAACATGATTTAATGACTCGTAAAAATGTATTAGTACACATTGATGTTTTTACCTCTTGTAACCACAGCCACGTCCAAGTGATCTGAGGGCGTGGGCGCTTCGGTCTGCTCAAGCGCCAGAAAGCGCCGGAAGTGATCTCTCGCAAGGTTGCGGAAAAACTTCAACATTGTCTGTTGATATATATTGAAATAATCTTCCATTGCGATTTCCTGTATATCGAAATATGTTTAGAAATCTCTGTGTAAACAATGAGTGACGCACAACACGCGAGAGAGATCACTTCCAGCGCATGCACAATTTATGATACACCACAAAAGAAAACATGTATTCACACAATTTTCTCTATTTGTACAAATTGCTACACATTCATTCAATTTTGAATTTTGCACACGCAAGTTGAAAGGCATGGATAAAACATTTCTACAACATGTATCAAGTTCATTGATAATTGTGCTTGCACATGTTGATCATTTTGATACTATATTCATCCCATAGTGCATGCTCTTTGAGGTGGTGACCATAGACCTCCATTATATGACTTACAGACAAGAACGCTTTGACCTAAAAATATCAAAATTTAAACTGTTGCAGAAACAAAGACACCTACATCTTGGAGGCCCTTGAGGTAAGCTAAAACATATCAAAAATTAATTTCAAAGTGAACTATCCCTTTAATAGGATACAACCATTTATACTACATATGGTCTGAAAACAAATCTACAGAGAGGTTTGGAAATCTAAAAATACCATGCTAAGATACTTTTCTCATTACAATTGTAAAGTGGGTTTCTAATTTACTGTATACTTTGTCAGTTTGAACGAGTCAAACCATTCTCTGTTGTCCTCTCATGTTTTTATTTTTTGGCACTAATCTGAGTAAATTCTAGAGACATCCCAGGAAATATACCCAGAAACAGAAAAAACTGAATTTGACACCATTTATGTTTGAAAATAAATATATAAACATAGTCCAGTCTGTGGATGCACTTTGAAGAGAGATCAACAGAAAAGTAAAAAAAAAAAAAAAAAAAAGTCTGTAGAAACATACTGTATGTATGGCTCAGATAAAGTC